>NC_133620.1:324282021-324582021 GCF_048593235.1 Sminthopsis crassicaudata
GCTTTGAAGAAAGCTAGGATTTCTAGGACAAAACTGAGAAAAGAATGAATTCTAGATATAACCCAATCCATGAAAAAGAACAGAGGTAGGAGATAAAAGAATGTTGTACCCAGGGAATAACAGGAAGCCAGTTAATTGGAAGGTAGAGTAATATGAGTTATATCGTTCACTCATGTCTGACTCTTCATGAACCTATTTGGGAGTTTTCTTGGCAAAGACATCAGTTTGCCACTTCTTTCTCTAGTGCCATTTCCTTTTCTAGGTAATGTGAGATATAAATAATGAACCTGGAAACAATAGGTTGTTGAATGAGTGGATGAATTACTTGGTCTATAATAGATGTTCCTTTTTCAGGAGCACACTTGGCTATCATATATATATATATATATATATATATATATATATATAAACTGTCCTTCATGGAAACTCTCAACAGTTCCCTGATCCAGAGTGAGACCCCAAAGACTTGATGCCTAACAAGGCTTTAAGTGGGTGACTGGGAGAAGGGAGAACAAGTCAGCATGAGTTCTAATAATTATAACCCTAAACCCTGATGCTGGCACTAGCATGTTAGAATAGAAGCAGGAGACAGAAACAGGGACTATAGATGAATGCAAAATGAGATGAAACCTGGTCATATACTTCTTTTGGCACCTGTAGCCAAAATAAGTAAAAAGAGATGACACTAACATCTAGATAGCAGATGATAGGCTTTAAAGGAGACCTGAGGTCAATATAATTTCCATCATCACAATAGAAATTGTCAAGGCTATGAAAACAGGCAATGAAATCAATTTCAAACAGGGAACATTGTAAGTAGAAAAAAGCAAAAAATTGTCCAAAATTATATTAACCATTAGATATCCACCAGGAAAGTGAGAGAAAAAAATTTAAATGATTGGAGTAAAGAGTAGTTCAATATTATATAACCTATAGTAAGGAGAAGATAAAACAAGGTCTACTCAACCCATCTAACAGTGTCAGAGAGTATTGGCCCAACCACAAAATCAAAAACCATAAACTAAGAGTGAAATGTGATTAAACAGAAGACAAAATGAATATAATAGAGAAATATTATAGTTTAATAGAAACCCCAGAGTTAAATTCAGAAAAAAAAAAAAAAGAATGATCAACAACTACAAGCAGAATCTAAAGAGAGAAAAGATGGGTTATCCAGAAAGATTACAAGGTTTGCTGGAAGGAAAAAATAAAATAAAATTAGAAATGAGATATGAGATGGGAGGAAAAAGAAGGAAGCAGAATTAGTTTAGTTCAGAAAATAGATGAAAACCTTCTCCCCCAAAAAAAGGAGAATGGAGGAACAGATCTCAATGATTCCTGGGACAACAAGAAAAGATAGAATAAAGTCAAAAAAATTTAAAAAGAAGAAAATTTAGGAAAATAAAATACAGAGAACTAGAAAAAGATCAAGGAAGGATCATTTAAGAGAACCAAATGCAACTCATTACCAAATTTAAAAATCTGAAAAACACTTTTTGATAAATCAAAAAGGGATTTCTATATGTTAAAACCAGAATGTAAAGATAAGAATTCCCTGATTACCTCCTTAAAGAAGCACCAAAATGAAAATATCTAGAAATATCAAAACAAAAACACAAATATTCCAGATAAAATAAAATAAAGTTATTGAAAGCACCCAGAAATAAAGTGTTCAAGTACCAAGGCACTACAGTCAGGATCAAATAGGACTAAGATATATAAAATTCAAAAATGAGACAGCTTTATTTCTATTTGTTGATGGATCATGTTAGAAAATGCTGTAAATGCAGCAAAGCATCTGGGACCAGAACTACAGGATCAGGATACAAATATATAACTTCAAATACCAGGACACAAATTAAAAGCAACAATAAACCAACTTTAAAACCAAATTCAAAATAACATTTCTATACAATAATAACCAAATTCAAAAAAAATTAGTAAGGGAAATTCCATTCAAAATGACTAGAAAATATCTGGGAATGAATGTACCAAATCACACTCGAGGTATATTTCATAATAACAAATTATCCTCAAATAAATTAGAAGATTTAACTGGAGAAATACACAGTGGTTGCAATTGAGTTATTGCCCCCCCCCAAAAAAAATGGCAATAATAATTAAATTACTTCAGGTTTGTTGTTATTTGATAATTATTATAATTACTATCACATTATATCATTATAATTATCATTGTAACAAAGTACCAAAGGGATACTTTCTAGAGCTAGACAAAATGCTCCAAATTGATTTAGAGAAAAAAAAAAATATTGAGGGAAACAATGAAAAGAAGGGATAGAGGAGGTGTAACTCTTTCAGATCAAAATCATATTATAAAGTAGGTCAACAAAACTATTTGGTACTGGCTAAAATAGAGAAAAGTAGATTAAGGGAACATATTAAACAACACTTCTGATTAGAATCAGAATCAATTTAACAAAATAATGCAGTGTTAAATAAATTTGAAAAAATTATTTACTTAGGGAAGAACTCCCATTTGACAAGAACTGCTGAAAAAAATGGAAAGCAAACAAATAAAAATTTAGGTTAAACTAATTTCTGATGGCAAATATAATAAAACTAAATGAATATGGGCTCTGCAAATTGAAGGTCATAACAATTTATGGAAACAGATCACATATCTTTCATAATTATTGTAGAGATGTGAATTCTTAAACAAAAAGATAAAAGACACCACAAAAAGCAAATTAGATCATTTTAATTACATATAATTGAAAAGATTTTGCAGAAACTTATATAATTCCAGTAAGAAAGGAAGAAATATATTGAAGAAAAATCTTTATATCAAAATTTCTGATTAAGTCTGATTTCCAAAATATGTGGGCAATTAACATAAATAGATAAGACCAAAAAGCATTTTCTAAACAATGTAGTTAAAGGCTATGAACAAACTTCTCTTGTGAAAGATATTGCTAACTACCATAAGAAAACATATTCCAAGTCAGGAGAAATCCAAATCTAAATAATAAGCTTTCACCACATACACAACAAATTGACAGGGGTTAAAAAAAAAAAAAATGACACTTGGCAATGAGGGAAGTATGGTGAGAAGAAAGGCCCACTATAAAACTGTTATGGAACTATGACTTAATCCAATCATTCTTCAAAGCAAGTGGGAATTATGTGGAGCAAATGATTAAAATGGCCACGCCTCTGACACAGAGATTCTATTTCTAAGCATATAACTCAAGCAGGTCAAAGATTAAAAATAAAAAACTATATACAGCAAAAATATTTTTAGCAGCAATACCAGATTCAGTAAAAATGATGCCCACTAATTGTATAATACTAATGAAGGCATGAATATAGGAAGAATATAGGAAGGCATGTGAAGACTGCTATTAAATAATGTAAAGTGAATTATGCAGAACTGCAAAAACAACATATACAATTATTACAACAATGTAATTGGGGAAGAACAACAAAATAACCCAAACTTCACAATGTAAAATTGTAACAACCCAAGCTTTATCCCAAGGAAGAAACAAGAGAAGACACCCCCTCAAGTTTTATATTTGTTTGTTTGTTTTTTGATCCTTGTTGTTTGCAAAGTAGTCAGGCCCGCAGATTGTATGAAAACTGGAAGAGAGAAATCACTTTTGCTTAGGTATTACGGTCAGCTTTATGGGAGAATTTTAGCGAGGTGTGTCTTAAATGAAAAGGACTTTAAGGTGCAAAGATAGAGAATTTTTACATTATAGGCATTAAGTACATAATGTGAGGAGGCAGAAAGGCAAAAATGTTCAAGATGATATTGAGGAATAGCTATACTGAAATCGAGCTAGAACATTCAGTGAATAAAGAGGAATGGGGGGTGCAGAAAGAGGGAGAGGGGAAGTAGGCATGAGGTTACCTTGGAGTCAAATTGCAGTGGACTTTAGGGAAGTGTGCTAAAGCCACCTCTATGACTTGGGAGCCAATTGTTAAATTTTCATTGTGTGTATTCAAGTCTTGGAAATTGGCAAATACTGCAAATCAGGGCTTGATTTACTGTTTTATCAATTTATTGACTTAAATACATGAAAAAGAAAATGTTGACAATGCAGATTAAATTTAAAATTGCAAACTATAATTCCTACCCTCCTCCCTTCCCCCTCAAGAATTCAATTTGTTAACTATTTACCAGCACACCTCTGGTCTTACCTTTCAGGCTAAGGTGTATGCATCTCATCCAATAAGCATGGGTCAGAATGTGATGTTCCAAAAACCAGAAGTTAGCAAATGATACTTTAAAAAGCAAAGGCTTTTTTTGATACATTGTGTTAATTACAGAAGAGAAGAAATTATAGAAAATTGAGGCTTCTAAAATAGTCCTAAAATATTACAACTCAATTTATTTTTCATTGTGTGCCTACACTTAGAAGCATTTTGCTCTAAACTTCATCCTAAACTATTTAATAGAGATTACAGTTTTCTAGTCAATCACTTTTAAAATATCTTACTGATTTGGCTTTTACATTCTGAATTCAATTGTACACAAGAAAAAATAGTATATCAAGCATAAAGAAATATCAACACAGAAAAGCTGAAAAATTTAAATTTATCTAGATTTTGAATATGTCATAAACTAAAATAGAATTCATATTTCTGTACCCACTAAATGTAGCTAAATACACCGATTACCATTTAAATTACCCATTTTCTGAACTAAACTAGTGGTCAAGGGCACCATTAACTTGTCAGTTACATGGATTTAAACTCTTGGTGTCATTCTCAACTCTTTACTCTTCATCATTTTCTATATCCTAGAGATTGTCAAATCTTGTAATTTCTAGCCCTAATATCACATCAATGTCACTGAAAAGTTCTTCCTCTCCACTCATGCAATCATAGCCTGAATCACTCTGGTCTGGAATTTCATACAAGGCTTAATATGTAGCAAATGCTTAAACACATACTCACTGGTGACTGTAATACCCTTTTAATTGGTATTCCTGCCTCAACTCTTAATTCTCTCCATTTGATCCTCTACAAACCTCCAAGTCATTAACTAAATGAAAGCATTACCATGTCATTCTTCTACTCAAAAAACTCTTAATTAATCCATTTAATTTTAGGACCAAATATAAACTACTGTTTGACATTTAACATCTTTTATAATTTGGATTCAAACTACCTTTTCAGCCTTATAATATCTTACTCCTATTAACATTCTCTGTGATCCAGATAAACTGGTCCTCAGCTAGGGCATGCCATCTGTGCTTGATGACTGGAATATACAAACTCTACTTTATAAAACCTCTAGTTTCCCTGAGGGAATCAAACAAGATACCAGCTTCTATGTGAAGTCTTTCTTAATTCCCCCAAATAATTTTTATGTTAATTTCTCAGAGAACAAGTATTTACAGAATGTTCCTTAAAAACTGCAATTGGACCAAAGGAATGCCTTATGAATTAACAATACAAGTTTAACACTGTGACATCTAGTTGGCACTGCTTCAAATCATATTCTAGTGACAATTAACGGAATTATAAGTATTTTTAAAACTTAATTACAAATTTGCACTGTGCATATTTTATTCTGCAACACTCAGAACACAGAAATGTAAGTGTGTCATAATGGGAGGAAACTTTTACTTTCTTAGTTAGCAACAACTGGCCTCTTAATTATTTACCATGTTCATATGTAATGTAGAATATTCATATATATGCACACACATACAGCTATAACTATGTGTTCATCATAACAATAATAAAAATGAAAGGCAAAGTGATATGGAAGAGTAGTGGGTTTAGAGTCAAAAATACCTGTGTTTACAAGAGAACATTATACACAGTAACAGCAAGATAATGTGATAATCAAGTGGGATGGATCAGTAATGTGATGATTCAAGATAATTTCAACAGACTTAGGATGGAAAATGCCATCCACATCCAGAGAGAGAACTATGGAGATTTATTGTAGTTTGAAGCATACTGTTTTTGCCTTTTTTTGTTTGTTTTTGTTTCTCATGGCTTTTTCACTTTGATTTTTCTTGCACTACATGACAGATATGGAATTATGTTTAAAAGGATTGTAAATATCTAATCTATAGCAGATTGCTTGCAGTCTTGGGGAGGTAAGGGAGGGAGGAAGAAAAATTTGGAACACAAAGTCTTAACAACGAATGGTGAAAACTATCTTTAGGTGTATTTGGAAAAAATAAAATATTACTGAGAAAAAAGAATGCATGTATTCAATACTTTCTTCTGACACATACTGGCTTTTGCCAATGGATAACAAGTAACAATATCTCAGGGCTACAGAAAATAAGACTCTCCAGGAGAGACAGTTTCTATAGCAAAAGATACTCTGATTGATAATTATATAGAATTATAATTCCTTTAATTAGGTGATATGACTTTCTGGTTTTTCTACTGTTTGTAACCAATGAGATACTGATTTAATCTTATAATTCCTTTCCAACAATCATTTTGCTCTCTTAAGTCACTTTGGCCATGGGAGTGTTTGATGTATGGATTTAGAGTTCCATCTTTTTTCCCATGGTTCTTTCCATGGCAGTATCTGCTGCTGCCTGTACTCTTGTAAACAAAACTTGAAATATTTTTACACTTTCTGTCAAGTATTGTGGGAGAATGACTTCATTCATGGTGATTATAGCAAATGCCAGCTTTTTTTTTTTTAAAGAAAAAAATGACTTTGCTTTGGTGAAGTTGTTCTGTCAGATGAATTCATGCTGTTGAACTAAAAAATGTTTTTTTTTCCAAAATTTCAGTGTTAATTAGGCCCATTTCTTTTTTCAAAGGTGGCCCAATCATGCAGTGCATTGAGTGATGGACTTGGATTCAGAGAAATCTAAGTTTGAATCCAGCTTCAGAGAAATACTACATATGTGATCTTGGATCAGTCCTTGAACTTCATTGAACATCAATTCCTTCAACTATTAAATGGGAATCACAGGATTATTATGAGGACCAATTTAGAAACCATAAAATGCTAGATAAAAGTTATATTTTCTTTTCAAAACCATTTAAGACATTACTGTTAACTCTGTCATCCAATTCAGTTTTAGATAGAATTTCTAGAGTTTGCACTAAGTGAAAAGTTTCAGTAGTCTTAGATCATTCAGCTTTTGTCTCTTCAAATTTTAATAACTCCTTGAT
This sequence comes from Sminthopsis crassicaudata, assembly GCF_048593235.1. Taxonomy (NCBI): domain Eukaryota; kingdom Metazoa; phylum Chordata; class Mammalia; order Dasyuromorphia; family Dasyuridae; genus Sminthopsis; species Sminthopsis crassicaudata. Next base: position 324,289,147 of record NC_133620.1, read on the forward strand.
TTTCTCTTTTCCTAGAATAAATTTATGGATGATATTATTTCTCATGGTTATATTGCACTGTTCATCAATACCTTACTGTGTGACTTATAGCCACTAGTACCATTATTATTCTACTTGTTACTGTTATTTTTATTATATGCTTGATACCAAAGGTACAAAAATGAAAGAAGACAGTTCTTGCCTTCCAGTTAAACTTTCAGGAGAAAACTTTACTCTATATTATAATACAATGAACTCTTGCTCTAGACAAAGGTGTAAATTGTTTAATCCTAGACCATAACAAATTATATCAGAAGTCCAGGAACACTACAGGAAACATGGTTCACTAGAAATTTAGAATGAACTTTAAGTTACAGATAAGAATAAATTGATGAATCCACAAGAAACCCATTTTATTCCTTTTTTATATCAAGGCTTTATTAACAACCCTCCCTATTCCCCCTTCTGCATTTCCACATCTACTTTCTTTCTAGTTCCATAGATACAACCAAATCAATACAAACATCACCACTTGAAAAAGTGTGTCAGCCCTTTCCCTGTGATGCTACACAATTTCTATAATTTTCTACCCAAAATTCATCATCCCTGAATCTTCCATTAGAATTGCAAGACTATTGAAAGCGCAGATTGTCCATTTCTGCAGCACTTAGCACACAGTAAGTTCTAAATGTTTATTATTATTGTTATTATTTATAATTCATTTCCCCCAAAACCATTAGTTTCCTGAGAGTAGGGATCATACCTTTCTCCCCATACATCTCTACACTGTATATTTAGCAGATATTTGCAACATGGTGAATAGATAAATGGAAGGATAGATATGGCAAAATAGCCTAGCGTGAGAGTCCTTATAATCCTTTGGTCTCTAGCACCTGATTAGTAAGAGAATAAATAATCTCTTTGTCAGGCAAAAGACAAGTAGGAAAAGAAGCAGTCTGTATACCTAGATAATATGGCAATAATTGTCATAACAGATATACTTTTTAGAACAACAGCACAAATGACAACTAACTAACCTAAACAATAGGACTCCTTTCATATTCATTTTGGATGCTTGATAAATTGACCAAAGGAAGGTACAACAATAGTAGCAAAAAATTCTTTTTAATTTGCACTTTTCCTAGTTCCTCAGTATTGAAATTTGTCTGACTTCAAAAAGAAATCCATGCTTAAATGACTAGTTCCACTCTTCATCCAACCTTGTTGTCCATACACCATTTTCAAGGTCAGTGCTATTCCAGGTTTTGCATTAAATTTGCTTCCTCTCCACCTCCTCACCAAATATTCTTCTCACCAGTGCTTCCCAGCTAAGTGATTATGGGCTGATCCTCCACTGAATACTGCCCTTTGTTTCAGCTGCTCCATGTTGGCTCTGAGAATTGGAAAACTTTAACAACAATGATGAATCAGAGTATTTATTTTTGAAGGTTTTTTTCAAACTGCCTCCTCATCAGAGCTAAAATAGCAGCATTCAGGCTGCCACTGGGGGCAGATTCAGAAATTTGCTTTTCTGGGGTTCCCAAGAGAGAAAACTTTTAGCATTTGTTGTCATCCAATCTTCATATCAAGGTATGCCACAGACTTAAAAGTTAGAAACAATGTAGAAAACTGAATTTTGACAATAAATTGGAAATGCCAGACAGTTACACTTAATATTTTTAAGTCTTAATTTTTATAGACAATGATCTAGATGAAAAATTATGAAGTTCCATTACCAGATGCTGATATCTAGTCTATGTTCCACATTATTAAGAAGGAACAGATATAGAGATTTAGTGATTTATCTAACGTCAAAAGAAACTCAGGTCTCTTGATACCAAGTCCAGTTTTCTTTACATCACAACATGGGAAGAGCTGCAGAAAAATATAAAAATTATTTCTCACCCTTACTAGTCAATCATGTATGAGATTTCTAATGTCAATGTCACTTAAAAAGAAAGGTTATATTCATATAATTTGTTTTACATTGCCTAAATTTTCCCTGAATCTGTTTATATCCCAGAGAATCAGGAATATTTTTCAGATATAAAAGAAAAAGTGAAAGAGAAAAACAAGGGATAGTTATGTAAATGTAAAAGAAAAAGTGAAAGAGAAAAAAATTCCCCCAAAATTGATCAGTATATTTAAAAAATACTGAACAGTATGTGAAATATTTCAAACCTGTGAACACCCTAACTCTGGAAAGGAATACAGGGAGGTATCAATTCATATCTTTTCTTTGGGATCAGACTTGGTCTTTATACTTTCACAAAATAATATTGATTTTATTAATATAATTATTATATAGTGGTAGTTTGTCTTAATGCTTACAGGCATATTCACCTATAGGAATGAATAGACTAGTTAATTTTTAACTAATACTCTGGAAAAAAAAAACTTATTCAAATCATACTTTAAAGTGTAATCTGCATTTATTAACATTTACTTCATCACTTCCCTGAGTTTAGATAATCAAAAAGCAAAAAATCAATTCCTAAGGTTATGATATTAACCCTTTTCCAAGACATAAATGCTCTCACTGAAAATTTAACAACCAGCTCTCTGAAGCTTCCCCTCACTGGCTCTTACTATGTGCCAGGTACTGAACTAAATACACACACAAAAAAATATGTCTTTGATATAAAGAAGCTTTTATTTTAATGGAAAGATAATTCGTAAATAAATAGACACATAAATGTAGTTTAATAACAGACCTTAGATGGGGAGGCTATCACAACTAGGGGATCCAGAAATGTCTCCTGAAGAAAGTAGTTTTTGAGCCAATTGTACATTTACATATACTTGAAGGTTTGCATGTTATATTATTGAGCTATGTCTACATGTGTTAAGGCTTTAAATTTTTGTATGTTCATTTACTCCTAAAAACAACTCTGTGAGTTATATGTTATTATTATCTCTATTTTATAGGTGAAGAAATTTAGGCAGAGAAAGATTAAGTGTGTTGCTCAGAGTCACATAGTTAAGTAAATATCTATAAGTCAGGATTTGAACTCAGGTCTTCCTGATACTATTCTTTGTATCATCTAGCTGCCTAAAATTAAAAAAAAAAAAAAAAAAAAAAAAAAAAAAAAGGCAAAGATGAGGAGACAGAGTATTCTAGCATAAGGGAAAATCTATGCAATCAGGGTGATGCAAATTATATATGAGGAGCACTAAATAAAATAGTATAATTGAATTAGAAAATTGAATTAGATGAGAATAAAACATAAAGCAATATAATACTGGCAAGTTAAAATGGGGCTAAGTTGTAAAGAACTGTAAATGCCAATAGACTTTATATTTGAGCCTGGATGCAATAGGGAATCACTAGAGGTTAATGAGAAGGGGTGAGGAGAAGGACATAGTGAGAACTTTGCTTTAGGAAAATAATTCTGGCAACTGCATGAAGAATAAACTGAGGAGAGACTTAAGGCACGAAGAAAAAGCATAAGTCTTTAGCAACAATAAAAAAAAGTATGAAATAATCAGGACATGACTTGTAGCAACTATGTGTGTGTGTGTGTGTGTGTGTGTGTGTGTGTGTAGAAAAGGACTCATATATAAAAGATGTTGTAAAAGAAATAATACCAATATTTAGCAATTGACAATGACTGGATATATAGACTGACTGAAAATGAGAAATCAAGGATGAGACTAATGTTGTGAACTCCAGGCATGTGAGAAGATGTGATATCACTGACAGTAATAACAAAGTTGGGAAGAATGGAAGATTTTGGGGGGAAATGAGTTTTGTGTAAGGAAGAAAAGGAGGGAGAGATGAGAGGGAAGAAGGAATGAAAGACCTTTAGCAAAACTCACCAAGTCAATTGAATCTGACAGTATACATCCCCAGTTAGACCCCCCATAATTTTCTAATCATCAATAAAGGGAAGGTGCATTTTCTCATCAGATGTTTAGGAATAAGTTTACTTTTCATAATACTATACTGTGTTTTAGGCTTTTAAAAATCTACATTACTGTATTCATTGTATGATTTTCCTAGATTTGTTTGCTTCATTCTATGTCTCTTTTGACCTTTATCTCTCAATTTCTGACTTTTTTTCTATTCTTGAAATTTATCATCCATCTCTAACACCTGTCACTCTGTTACTAACATTTCATTTTGGACACTGTCTTCCTTCTCTGTCCTTCCCTCTCACCCATTCCTTATCCATCTTCACATCTCTGATACTTATCCAAATCCTTGATGCTATTTCCTGTTTCTGATAATTTATTTCTTCACTCAGTTCTTACCTCAATTCTTTGACACTTAACTTCCACTCCTGACAATTATCTCCCTCCTCAATACTTTGTCCATATCCTTGACATTTATCTTCCCACTCTATACTTATTCCTCAGTCCTAAAAAAAAATTCTTCCTATCTGTGAAATCTGTTGCATCATATATTATGGTTGAGTGAATTTCTATTATCTTTCTAAAAGCACAGCTTGGTACCACCACCTTCAGGAGCTTTTACTGATCACTTTCCACCTAATGCTCTAATCTCATTCCCCACCAAAAAAAATGTATTATTTTGTACAAACTTTGTACAAACTCATTTATGTGGTTATTGTTTCTTTTGATTTTTTTTGTCTTTGTACCTATAATATTCAGCACAAATTATTAGTGCACAGTAAGCACTCAATAAATGCTTGGTTTTTGAATGAATGAATTTTTTAAAGCAATAAAAATACACACATAACCCTGAAAATGGAAATGGTTTTCTTAAAGAATAGTGTTGCCTGGAGAGACTTACATGAACTGATGCTGAGTAAAATGAGCAGGACCAGGAGATCATTATATACTTCAACAACAATATTATATGATGATCAATTCTGATGGATGTGGCCATCTTCAACAATGAGATGAACCAAATCAGTTCCAAAAAAGCAGTATTGAATTGAACCAGCTACACTCAGCGAAAGAACTCTGGGAGATGACTATGAATCACTACATAGAATTCCCAATCCCTCTTATTTTTGTCTGCCTGCATTTTTTATTTCCTTCACAGGTTTATTGTATACTACTTCAAACTCTGATTCTTTTTTGTACAGCAAAATAACTGTATTGGCATGCATTTATATATTGTATTTAACTTATACTTTAACATATTTAATATATATTGGTCAACCTGCCACCTGGGGGAAGGGGTAGGGGGAAGGAGGGGAAAAATTGGAACAAAAGATTTTGCAATTGTCAATGCTGAAAAATTACCCATACATATATCTTATAAATAAAAAGCTATAATAAAATAAAAAAGAATAGTGTTGCACAGGCCTTATCCAGATGAAATTTGATTTGTAGAAGAAGAAATATTGATTAGTTTTTCATCTTTAGGCAGAACCATACATAAACCATTTCACATGACAGTCTTGATTAATAAAGCCTTCCAAAGATAGCCCCCCTTAACCATTCTTTCCAATATTTAAAATCTTTTTATAGAAAGATAATTCATCATTATATTTAGTTTAAATTCTCCTATACTATAATTAAATCCTAATGGAGTGGAACAATAGACAAGAGGTCAACTAACTTGTAAATACCAAAGCTCTAGATAATTATGAGTTATTATTATTGGTAATAATAAACCATAGCCTGAGGAATCTGTAAATTACTCCCTTGAGGCTATAAAATCAGTGTTATTTTCTAATTCTTCACCCAACTTCATGATTTATAGTAGGGAAGAATATAAAATACAGATGTAATAATCACAAATGTGCAAGTTTATTTAATCTACTTTCTAAATTGAAGTTCGATAATCAGACACAGCTGGCTCTGTAATTTATAAAGATTAATTAGAATTTTAGAATAGAGAATATTGAACACTACAAGGAGTTAAACATCAAGAGAAAAAGAAATTTGTAAAGATATGTTGTTGACGCCAAAATATAAAGTTCTGTTGTCTCCAGAAACTGCGGATCGCTCTCTGGGAGGAGATCTGCTTTCTCAACTCAATCCCAGACTAGACTCTTCTTCCTCCAGAGAGCCATCCCAACTCTGTCCTAGAGTAGACTAACTCCTTGCTCAATGTTGTCTTCTTTTATCCTCCCAGAGAATGGGTGTGTGAGAACTCAAGGGCTTGTGGGAAAATTACTTCAACCAGTGAACTTGCTCCTTTTAAAGGTTGTGTAAACTCCTTTTCATATGTAAACTCTTCTTCAGAAGTTCAAAGGTTTGGTAAACTCCCCTTAAAGGCCGGAACCAAAGATGTGAACTAGAGAATTGTTAAGTACCGACTTAGCACTTAGTAAGAACCTAACAAAAGATACACAAAAATGAATTTTTGGACAATTTCAGGTAATGTAGTTGAATGGGGAAAATGTTGAATTTAGAGCTAGAGATTGCAATCAACGTCTTTTACTGTTATTGTTCAGGTATTTTCAGTCATATCTGAGTCTTCATGACCACATTTGGGATTTTCATAGCAAATATATTGGAGTGGTTTGACATTTCCTGCTCCAATTCATTTAACAGATAAAGAAACTGAGGCAAATAGGTTAAGTGACTTGCTCAGGATCATACAGCTAGAAAATGTCTAGAGCTAGATTTGAACACAGAAAGAAGAATATTCCTGTGTTTAAAGAGCATGCCCCATCAATTTTCCCACCTCAACAGAGGAAGTCCATAGATAGAATATACACTGCTTACTACAAAAGGAAAACTTACAATAGGTGATTTGGGATCTGTCTCTCCTTCAACTGACATAGTACCCTGCCATTCTGCCACTGTTTTGGGACTGGTAAAAGGACTAAGCACTCAAGGTTTCTGAATCATGCCAGTGTGGCAAATCCTGAGATTTGTCAATAAGCCATCACAAATATGGTCACAAATCATGTATTATGTTTAATGAGTATGGGTGAAGGTTGAGTGAATTTCTATTACCTTCCTAAAAGCACAGCTTGGTACCATCAATTATCTTCAGTAATACCACAGTTTCATTTTGATAGATTTGTTCAATTCTCAAGGATATTGGTTAATATGGAGATTGGTTGTTTATAAATCTATGCAAAATAGTTTCTGGTGTAAAATTTTTTTTTTTTTGCTTGCTCGCATCCTTTTTTCCCTTTTTTTTTTATTTTAATGGTATTTTACTTTTCCTAATACATGCAAAGATAATTTCCAACTTTTACCTTCTCAAAACCTTGTGTTCCAGATTTTTCTCCCTCTCCTTCCCCTCCCCAAGATAGCAAACAATCTAATATAAGTTAAATAAGTTCAATTCTTCTACACATATTTCCATATTATCATGCTGAGCAAAAAAAAAAAAATCATATTGAAAGAAAAAAAAAAGCAAGCAAACAACAAAAAGGTAAAAATATTATACTTTGATCCATATTCAGTCTTCATAGTTCTTTCTCTGGATGCAAATGGCATTTTCCATCCCAAGTCTATTGGAACATATTCCATCCTAAGTTTGAGTCAGTAGATTGCTGAAAAGAGCGAAGTCCATCACAGATGATCATCACATAATCCTATTGTTACTGTGAGCAATGTTCTCCTGGCTTTGCTCAACTCACTCAGCATCTGGTATAAAATTTTAACCCTTTGATCTTAAGTATTTTTGTTGTTCAGATTTGTTTGAATCACTTCCTGAGTCCACTTAGGGTTTCCTTGTCAAGGACACTAGAGTGTTTTTTCATTTCCTTTTCTAGCTCACTTGACAGATGAGGAAACTGAGGAAAACATGGTGACTTACCCAGGGTCATATTACTAAGTTAGTGCCTGAGGCCCAGCCCTCAGTGTATTATGGCACTACCTAGCTATCCTTCTAAGTATTTGGGAGATGATAAATTTTGAAACCTAAAATGGCATGCTGAACAGTTTTAATTATCTCTGTCCTCAGATATACATGTATTATTAAGTAGAACTCTTCTCAATTGAACTCTTCCACTTCTATAATAAACTCCAATTTTTATTTATTAACATACTGGGGGCTAATTTCATGTGGATGTCATTCATGGATGGTCTTTTAGTTCCATTTTTTTTTTATCTTCATTATTTCAAAGGTTTCATTCTATGAAATGAAGTATCTACATGGCAAACAGGATGAGGCACTAGGGAATGGAGTAAGGAAGATGGGTTTAAATACAGCCTCAACTACTTACTAGTTGTGTGAACTGAGGCAAGTCACTTAATTTCTCCATTTTAGGGGTTGACAGGGAAAGAACTCTGGTTCATAGGAATGCCACTGCCCAGTAAACTCCCATATACATAATGCTTGGTGACCTTACTCCTTCACCTCTAATGAACTTGGTTTTGCTTGCAGAGGTTTAGCGAGAGCAAGCTTTACCAAAGAATAACAATATCCATTCTTAGAGGAATTAGACTGGCAGTGATGGGGAAGGGCAAATAGAAGGAAAAGCAACAGCAAAGGGGACAGCTTTACAAAGGCTTTGATTCTGCACTGCAGATTACACTAATCTTCAAGCAACAAGCAACAATTTTCAACACTGGAAAAGCCTAGTTGTCAGTACTATCATTTCCAACAGCCTCTATAATGGAATAAATTCCCTGTGCTGTCACAAAAATGTCTTTGCCACCAAAAACTGCTTTCCCAGCAGACTATTGTCTATTTTTTCCACAGGGAACCTAGGGGGAAAATGCCACAGTTGCTCTCTTTGCCAAGGGCACAAGCCAACAATGAAGAAATCTCTGGTATCCCTGCCCACATTGGAAGGTATGATTGACTAGACTAATGAGTGCCAGACTAAACACCTTGGATGGGCAAAAGGATGCAGAAGAACAAATTGTGACTCATACTCCAAGCCCTATAACACTCCTGAAGGGGATTCAACTCCACCAAAGAGAAAACTAATTAAAAACAGACAAGAAGAGGTCCTGTTTGGTGATTAAGTTCAGAGATGGATCATCCAAATTCTGGCCAGTCAGATTTTTCAAAGTAATGAAAATATCCTGATAAACACACAGATCCCTGAAAAAGGGATGGAAAAGCCAGGAAATCTTACATGGACATTCTTGAAGAACAAAGATATATATGTCAATCTTATCTATAATGAATGAATTACAATCTACTAAATCCATTAGAATGGAAGTCCCTTGGGGGCAGAGATAGTCTTCTAGTGTCCAGGACATAGCAAGTATTTAATAAATGTTTATTGCTTGATTAAATGTAAATAATGAATTCAGGGTACAGGACTGGCTATTCTGTTGGGAGATCTACATCTAACTATGCTAGAATATCTCCCCAATTTGTCAATTTACAGGTTTGTTGGTTGGGTTCAAAGCAGGGTGACTATTCCCACAGATATTAAAATAGCCCATGGGTATACATTCCTAAAACTATACCCCAATTCAACTACGCACAATTCCTAATTAGTTTACTTTAGTTAATCAGCCTGTTTAGAAAGCTAACTCAAAGAAAAGGCCTTTGCTAAAATGGAAGAGTATTTTAGTTATAAAATATTCCAAATATAAAATCTGGATTATATCCTCACACAAAATATACATCACAAACCTAGAGTACAGGTAGGGAAGCATATTTGAAGGGCATACATGTGGACAAGGCAATTCACTCCACTAAACTTTCACTCCTTTTGGCAGTGACTTTGATGGGCAACTTGTTAACTTATAGGGCTAGTGCTCTTGAATGTAGAGTAAGTTCTGGGCTGAGAGATTATGCATTCTTTAGAGCTGAATGAAATGAAAGTCACATTTCTGTGGTTGTGCCTGTGTATAGAAGGTGTCTTTACTCCCTCTCTCAAACTATTAACTCAAAAATGTTGACTGCTGGATGTCATGTCTCCAACTTGGTGATTAGTTCTACTGTAAGATAGCATGACTGAGGTTTGAGAGGAAGAAAATATCTTCTGTCTTCACTTGAACAAAGTTGTTCTTTACCTTGAACTTTTTCAATGGGATTGACTGCTTTGAAGGCTTGGAAGGCTTAGCTTTTCTAAAGGCCTCCATGGGTAAAACCAGTCTTTTCACAGTTAACGGAATTGATTTTACCTTGCAATCTCTACTATTTGCTTCCTTCTCTTCTCTAACCCTGCATTACCCTAGCATAGGCCCTACTAGACTACTGCAATAACCTACTGATTGAGGTGCTGACCCATCCCATCCTCAACTCAGCTGCTAAAGTCACCTTCCCAAAGAACAATTCTGACTATGCCAGTTTCAAGTTCCTGCTAAAATCTGATATTTTATTGAAAGCCTTTTCCTACTCTTAACCCTTTCAATTCGAATGCCTTTTCTTTGTTGATTTTCTTAGTTATTCTGCATGTAAATGTTTGCATATTTTTTCCCCAATTAAACTGAGTTTCTTGAGAATAGGAATGGCTGCCTCTGTAGACTCATATTTCAGATAAAAGAAGATATCTCTTCTTTTATTACATAGATTCATAACTCAGGAAAAGCCATGCCTACAAACCAATCCAACTTTCAGTTGTTGAACAGTTCAGGAGAATCCATCTTCACAATATCTGTCAAAAGGCAGTAATATAGACTCCTGCTTTATATAAAGGAAAATGTCAGGGCCTATTGTAAAGACTTACAAGAATAAGTGTCAAAGCTAGAAAATTAAGAAAAGAACATGAGGCTTCTGGCTTACAAGCCCAGGCCAATTCCATTCTGAAGCAGGGAAACTAGGAGGGAAAAAAATCAATAAAATGACAGTATTAACAACAAATGAAATATTTGAACAAACCTGAGAAGAAATGAACAATTAATTATACAGGTAACATTATTTTTTTAAAGGATAAACTCATGTCAGAGGACTACTGCTTTATAGTGAGCAGAAAATAGCTAACATATATAATGGAAGTGTTCTTTTTAAAAAAAAATTTTTTTTACTGAAAACTTAGGATTTGGAAAGCAGTTCATTCTAGATGAAGATGAAGATGAGAGACACAAGGCAATGAAACTGGGAGTTTCAAACCCTTACTAGAATTGGACTATTAGCAAAAACTTATTGCCAAAGAAACAAACCAAAAAAAATCTGGTTTTATCCTCTAGGAATTTACTCCGATGTATTTAGAAATGGAACATTGTGCACAGGGAAGGGAACTGAATGATGTAGGAGTAAAATCCACCTAAGGAATAAGATATGTTTCACTCAGTTCCCTTGATAGAAACTAATTGTTTAGCTTCTAGACTCATGAGCTTGAACAAAGCTCACTTCTGGGGAAATCAAACCCCTCCAATTTATATTATGGGCCCCAAACGATAACAATTGCCACAGAAGATTAGGAATTAAAAACATATTGTTGCTAAACAAGAATATGCCAGGTTCAAGATATACCTTTCAAGAAATGTATATTCATACATTTCACTTATTTCTCTAAGAAACTTTAAAACCAGTTCATATTGATATAAAAATAAAAAAGAATTTAAAAAGCATATAAACAGCAATTTGGTATCATCATTTTTATCATAACCTACTTTCTTCTGGTCAGAAAGCCTAATATCCAACTAATTACACAGAATCCATTAAAATGTGAGTTGCTATTACATGGATTTGAGTATTATTGTGTGAACTGGCACATATGCCATAAACCAACTACACATTAACTATTTGATATAACATGCTTATCCTACAACACAGATATTAATTTTGTCTTTGACAATATTAGAAAGTGATTCCACAGTATTCTGCTCCCTATAGTTAAGCCTTATCCATAGAATCCACGCAAAGCTCATGACACAACTCAGTGCTTTTTAAAATTCAATTGAACTGGATGGGGCCAAGGATGGGAATAGTCATAATGATGCTGTCTCTAAAACCAAATTCCAATTAAAATTTATTTATTTATATTTATAATTTTTATTAAATATATTTATTTAAATGTATTATAAATGTATTTAATAAAAATTATAAATATAAATAAATAAATTAGATGTTATATAAATAAATAAATGATTTTGTTAGTTTCCCATTGCAAAGATGAACAGTCAAACTGGCAACTCTGGCTTCTGTGATTGTGGGTTTCCTCAAGTTTCTCCCCCCCAATAGTAAAAGTCCCAATAAAAAGTAGTTCTGCAGAGCAGTATTACTGAAAAAATTCTAATTACCAACAAAAATCTGAGTAATCAATTAAGCTTATGATTTTGGGAGGTTTGCCACTGAGGCCTCTCATATTCCTAGGAAAGATCTAAACTTTTTTTTTTTTAGCCCACATGATGCAGCATACAAAATCTATTTTTCTAGTTGGCCTTTAACTCTTTATCCCAATGTTTATCCTATGACCATTGAGCATGATATTAACATTTTAAAGAATATAGTTGCAAAGATAGTTAAACATGTTTAAAGAATATTTTTGGCAACCCTGTCTTATGTTTATGGTACACATATTGAAATACTGAAGAAGCAGTTCAGGTAAATGGATTAAAATACTCTGGTGTTTGGAAAAAAAAACTTTGTTGAAGGCATCTCTCACTTTTTTTTGGAACAGAGAATACTGAGAAAATACTTTTTTATTTTCTTACTAATGGAAATTGAAAGTCAGTGAGATTGTTGTAGTATTGTTTTGAATTGTTGTAGTATGTGCCCTGTTTTCATAATGAAAACAGGGCACATGCTACAACAATACTCTATTTTGCTTTTGGGGATACAGCTTTTTCTACCACTGAATAAAATTCTATTAGGATTTCCCAAACATTTAAACATTTTAAGGATTTTCTTTTTTCTAGGAATATCAAAAATTTTCACTAATACTTAATATTTACCACCCACACAGCTGATGCTCATTCTGTCATTCAAATTAGCATACATTAACAAGATTGATATACTAATGTTTTCCGGCTAAATTTAAATATATTCATACATCTGCCATTCTTCTCATCTCTCTCATTAAAAAAAAAAAAAAAAAAACAGTATAAAGAATGCCCTCATCTTGAGCTTTAACAGTTTTTATGAATTTCAAAACAATAAAGATTGAAGTTCAAGTCTTCTAATCAAAATATGCTCACTGCAAAGTAAACAATTCAGAGGAAGAGACAAGGAAAAATATTAATTTTCTAATGACTATTAAAAGTGAATGATCCTGGCTGTATCTTCCCAAACCAAAAGACATCATCAGCATTATTTACATCTGTGTTCAGAAATGACAGAAAAAATCCCAGTTCTACTTTGACTCAGTCCATTCTCAGCATGTCTTCAAGCTGGAATGGCAGATAAAAGCAAAAGAAAAAATGCTCACTTGGCAGCAGTGAAACTGAACTATAAATTCCATTTGACTGGCAATCTCACCCTCATAGTAAATTCAAAAAGGAAACATTCACTAGCCTCATGGAGCTGAATCCTCCTATAATGTCTATAGACATTAACATATACATAGGGAAAATTTTAACTCACCATGAGGCATAGGAACTCAGAGCTCAAAACTCAAAACTTGGAGTATTACCACAGAGGGGTTTTACCTAGACACTCACCCAAATGTGAACTACAACTTGAGAACCAATGACAATTTCAAAGATATGAAAGATATGGGCCTCACTTTGTCACTCAGTATGGATGAATGAATCATGAGGGATTTTATCTTAGGTTAATTGATCTGAAAACATGATGACTTTTCCAACCCCATTTTACCTGGAAAAGCAAATGAAAAGTTACAATAAGAAACTGGAATTCTAAGTTCAGAATATTCCATCATTTCACTTCCACTCTATTATTTGTTCTACTTTTATGGGTTAATAATCCCTTTCATTTGTCCAAGGCAACATCATGTAATGGAAAAAGTGCTGAAGGTAATGAAGAAATTATTTTAATTCCTTCAAATTTCTTTCTCAATGCAAGCATTTATTTAGTACCTCCTATACCCAGGTATAGGGCTAGTTTCTAAAGATAGATTAAGAGTATTTATTTACAATCACATTCAAATGACACTTGTTCTTCTTCACCCATTAGCCTACTCCACCAGTTTCTTTGGTTTTGAAATCTCCTAATTTCCTCCACTACCTGGCCCAACTTCCTTCACCCATTTTTGCTGCTCTATACACTAACAGTCACAATAGGTGCTATTGGAAAATTCAATAGCCTGGGCTGAATACTTCACAGTGACAATAATTAATATACAGAGTAAGAATACTGTGATTTGGGGCATTTAGAAACCCATTCTGGTAAATAAGAACCTCATTCAAATTTACAATTTGGGAGTAATTTTTTCCTTGAATGATACAAAGGTTACACTGATACTACATTCATTGATAAGATATTCAGAGACTGACATAGGGAAAACATGTTTTTAAAAAAATCATTAATATCTCATGTGTTGTTATTATTCACAGTCAAGTTTTGAAGAAGGAAAAGCTATTTATGAATGAGAACAAGCAAAATTATCTCTATAAACAAAAAAGCTCTACCATAAATAAGGTGTAATGAAAATAACTGACATTCTTTTGTGTTTGGCAAAAGAAGAGAGTTCAAACTTAAAAGCAAATAGTTTTGAGAAAGTTTATTTTTAAGTCTCCTTAATCTCCTGATTATCCAATATCTCCTGAAAATTTGATCCTATAATAGCAAAATACAAGCAACAAACTAAAGAATGGTTGAAAACCAAAGGACTTATAACAAACTATCTTTTGGTCTTAATGGGACTACCATGACCTCACAGCAATTTTTTTTTAAAAGAACAACTTGCTTGTGGTTGATCTTAATCCTTAGCAATTTTCTCTTCTCAGATATTTAGCTTACATCAGCTAATACACACATACACACACACACACACACACACACACACACACACACACACACACACATACACACATATCCAAAGAATCTAGAATTCAAAATAAATATACAAGACCATGAGTAAGGGGAATATAAATTTATAAAATAGTTCCATAAAAAGAACATTTGAAGCCTGAGTAAATTAGTCACATGACATTACTGGAAGAGAATTAATCAAACACAAAAATTTTAATTAGAAGGAGTCTCAGCCACTGTTGCTATAATAATGTGCAGCCAATGAGATCTTTTTCTGTTCAGAGCTTTGATTTAACACAGACGATTAGTTCTGTTTTGTTAAAACCTAACTTCTTTAACTGTGGGTCATAACCCTATATGGGGTTTCATAACTTAACATAGGCATTGTAAAATTATGATTTATTATCAGTAAATGTTTTATTGTATATACTTACTTTATATACCTAGGGTCCCACAAAAATTTCTCAGGTAAAAAGGGGTCACAAAGGAGAAAGTTTAAGAAATCCTGTTCTAAGACAGTTTCTGTTATTGGACATTATGAATGACCTGTAGAATTCTATAAAAATCAAAACCAAAAATCACTCAGCATTCAGAGTAAAAGAAGTAACCATTTTCCCAAATTGTATGTAATACAGCCTTCAATATAAAGTTTTAGAGAGCACTGGTTTATGAATTAAAGCTGGGAAATGTAAATCATATTGGCTGCTATCAACAGAACCAAACAAGATAAAATTATATCTAGTTTTTAACCAGGGCAAAGCATGCAACACACTACAAATCATGGTACTGAAAAGAGCTGTGAATAATGGAGATAACTTCTCTTTAATTCTTCTTAATAAATATACTATTACAGAAAAAAGAAGTTGATTATAATTTTACAAGTACTTCAAACTTCTTGAGTTTTTAAACAAACAAATTCTAGCCAATTTTCCTTCTTATTTTAGCAATAATTAGTTCTAGCTCTTGTGATTCTTTTTCAACCTCTCCCTCCTTCTCTTCCTTCTATAAGGAGGACAACAACCACAAAGCCTTTATACATCCTTTTAAAATTTACAAATTATGTTTAAATTATCTCATTTGTTTCTCATAATAACCATGGGAGATAGGTTCTATTAGAATCTTCATTGCACAGATGAGAAAACAAGGCAAAGATTAGATTGCTTGGTGAGAGTCTCTCGCTCTCTCTCGTTTTAGTTTTTAATTTGTGAAATAAAACCAGCATTTCTGTAACATAGTAGAAAAATAAAAAGATTATAGCACATAGAACTGCAACTCTATCATATACAACTTGCAACTCCTTTTAAATAATAAATCTCTCATGTAAATGTCTTTTTTCCTCCTGGAATAGATCTCCCCCCCCCCCTCAAGATGGCTACCAGTATACACACACGTATGTATGTATATATGTATGTGTATATATATACACACACACATGTAAAATTATTCTATACATACTTCTATTTATCAGTTCTTTCTTTGGATGCAGATAGCAACTTCCTTCATATGTCTTTTGTAGCTAATTTGGGTATTTGTAATTGTCAATATGACGTAGTCACCCAAAGTTGTTCTTGAAACAATATTGCTATTATTATAAACAATGATCTCTTGGTTCTGAATTTTGCTCTTCCTTATTTCATCCAT
The DNA here is from genome assembly GCF_048593235.1 of Sminthopsis crassicaudata. NCBI lineage: Eukaryota > Metazoa > Chordata > Mammalia > Dasyuromorphia > Dasyuridae > Sminthopsis > Sminthopsis crassicaudata. The sequence goes on from NC_133620.1 coordinate 324,305,429, forward strand.
GTCTATACATGAACATATAGATATATAGGTAACCATTTCAATGTAATTATTTTTCTTTGTAAACCTATATTTTTTATTCTATTCATTTAAAAACATGATTCTGAGATGATGTCCATAGACTCTCCTAGGTCACTAAAGGAGTATATTAGGAACTACCAGACTCAGTGATCACTAGGGCTATGATCCTATGAGTCCTTCTGATTATAAACTCAACAATCTAACCATCTAGCTGTGCCATCTAGCTGCCCCTCAGTTGTATTATTCTAGTTCCACTAATGCAGACTAAAATTGCATTCTTGTGTGTGTGTGTGTGTGTGTGTGTGTGTGTGTGTGTGTGTGTGTGTGTGGCAACCATGTCCTTATCTTTTCCACTGTTAAGACACGGTTCTTACACAGATTTTTTTTTAACCTAAGTGTAAACTTTATTCATGTTAAATTTCATTTTGATTTAAGATCATTCCTTTGGTTTGTCATTATTTTTTTGAACTTCAGTTTTCCCATTTACTATATTAGCTTCTCATTAATCATAATATTATCAGTGGCCAGCCATAAATTTTCCATGTCTTCTATGTCTGCATTCAATGTTATGCAACATAGCATACATTTTTACAGAGTACTAAGATTTACAAATCATTTTTCCTTACAACCATCAAAGGAAATAGGGAAAATCAAAAATTTTTATCTTTATTTGAGAGACTTTTTTTTAAAGTTTCAACTATGCATTTCAAGCTTTATGTTGGTAGAACAATACTTTCTCTGTTAGTAGAAGAGATAATTTGGTAGAGAGAGAAAGGAATTAGATTGAAAGAAAAACCTGGTTTCCAGTTTTAATTATCCTATTAGCTAGCTTTTTGAACTTAAATCATTTTCTCTTTTCCATCCCTCTGTCTCTGTGTGTCTTTGTCTATCTCAGTTTCCCTGTTTTTCTGTTTGTATCTCTCTCAGCTTCAGTCTGCCCACCTATAAAATGAATGAGTTGGACTAGATGTTTTCATAGTCCCTGTTTTCATTGACATGTCCTCTAGCTTTGTATGTTGTTTTCATAACTAACCAACAGGGTTATTCTGACTTTTTAATTTTTAGGCCAAATCCTGAAACTGACTTGTTTTGTTTGAAGGGTTTTGTTTTGTTTTGTTTATGAACATATTTTTAGCAGAAGCTAGATGACCCAGTGGATAGTGTATTAGACTTGGAGTCAGGAATACCTAAATTCAATCCAGCCTCAGATACTTGCCAGCTATGTGACTCTGGGCAAGTCACTTAATCCAATTTGCTTCAGTTTCCTCATCTGTAAAGTGAACTGGAGAAAGAAATGGCAAACCACTCCAGAAGCTATGCCAAAAAAATCTCAAATGGGGTCACAAAGAGAATATGAATGAACAACAACAACATTAAATAAAAGGTTGTTTATAAGGCAGTTAGATTCATAAAATATTCAGATCCTTTGAAATGAGAAAGATATTTCTTGATGAATGGAAGCCAGTGTGGTATAAAATGTTCCTTCCACATGTTTCTTTAATTTATACTTCACTTCTAGGGCTTCTGGGTTTACTTGGTTGTAAACATTCTTAACACTACTAAATAAATCTAAGAGTTCGTTTTCAATTCCTATAAAAAACATAAACACTTGTTTTAGAATAATTCATTCAGTCAATGAGCTATCTTCTACATATAAAGCACTGTGCTTTGCAATACAAAGTTTAAAATCATACATTTAAAGCTTGAAGAAATCTTTAAAGTTAGCACAAAATACTTAAATTAGAGATAAGGGAACTATACCCAAATAAGTCAAGTATTTTGCCCAAGATCTCATAGACATTAACAGGTAGAACAAAGACTCAAGTGTACATTGCCAGATATGTGCATAATATAAGGGAGAATAGAACAAATATAAAAGAGAGATCAGATAAAGTGTTATAAAATATAAAATAAGAAAGAGGTGTCTTTTTATTGGGTGGGAATCAGGACTTCATTGAGAGTCAGGAGACCCAGTCTTGGAGGAGTCAGGAGAACCAATGGCATCACAGAGTAATGTCTTGACTTGTGTGTAATGGACTTAAAATGGATTGAATTGTACAAAGTCAACAACCTCACTTTCTCTTCCTGAGTCATAGAAGGCCAGTACCAAGACAAAAGGAAAGATGATGACTACAGGTGATCCAGGATGCAGTGGATGACTTTTCTTCTATGTCTGACTAAGTTCTAAGTGCTCTACAACATCAGCCTCTTTCATGGGTGTTGAAGCAAATTATTCTCATTCACCCATTCTGCTAGGAAAAGTCTTTACACTTTTGGAGTAGACATCCCTTCTAACTCACCAATGGGTTTGAAGTCTGTTGGTTACCTTCAAAATGATTTAACCTGCCAAGATGGTTTTACCCTGACGTGGCCAATGTGCATGCTATAATTTTGTGAGCCATAGGTGAGAGTTGGGTGAAAGCTGGACAGCCTTGAAAAAGTGCTTGTCAAGCCTTCATACCAGAGGCATTAGTCCTTCTTTGACACCAAGTTTTAAAGGAAGAGATAGAGTTCAACAAAAATAGATGAAAAGTAAAGAGTCCTTTGCATTCATGTGTAACAGGAGAAGCAAAGGTATAAAGACCAGAGAAGGCAGTGGAGTACTTCAGTTCAACTAGAAAATGCAATATGTGAACAAGAGCAGCATGAACTAAGAAAACTGGATGAGTAGGATTAATCAAGTTTTTGCTTTCAATGCCTGAATTAGATAGTAATGGAACAGGAGAAGACATTTGATCAGAGAGCCAGTCACAGATATGAAGACTCATGCACTATGGTGTAAAATGTATTGTGAAGAGGACAGATAAAAGACCACTACAAGAGTCCAGATGAAAAGTGAAAAGTCTGAAGTTATATAGTTGCAGGAAGAGTTGAGAGGAGATTGAACATTGGGTAGGCAAAAACCATCAAAGATAGTAAGTGATAAAATATTTGGGGTGAGGGAAAAGGAAAATCAGAGGTAATGCTGAGATTTTTAACCTGGTAGAATTGGGTGCATGATGATGACATAATTAAAAAGACAGAAATTAGGGGAAGAGAGGTTTTGAGTTCATTATTTGGGACCAAATGTTTGTGGCACATTATGTCAAGGATCACAGAATCACAAGAGCTGAAGAGATTTTAAAGCTAATCTGAGACATTCTTGTGAAGGGCTCATATATAATTAGTAATACTCATGGAGAGCCTAGCATGTAACTTTTATACAAAGAGATTTCTAAGGCAGTCTGATTTTTGGTAATGAGTAGTCTCCATTACCAACTCCCTTTCCAAATAAATCTCCCCACAATGAATCTTAAATAGGAAAGCAAGTCTTATATCCATAATAAAAAGGGTCTAATTGCCTTTCTGGCTCATTAATAGAAGAGATCACAGTAAAGGTTCCCTGAGAGCCCACCAAGAACAGCTGTATATGACCTAGCTGTTGACAGAAGGGATAAGAGAAATTCTAGAGTCAAAGTTATTTTGTCTACTCTATGTTTTAGAATCCCCAAACTTACCCATATATTCTCTACAAAGATTAGATGAAAGTGACTTGCTCTGGTTCCAAATAGGAAGGCAGTAAAAGAATGGGATGATAGATAATGTCTCCTTCCAGCTGGGGAGAAGACAGAGGAAAATCCTAAAAATGAGGTGGGACAGGGAGATAAACAAGAGTTTGTATTTCTGACACTTAGGTTCTAGGAGTATCATTGCCAGAGAATTCACCTAGAGTGTCATGGGTTACAGATCTGGAAATCTTCCAAGGGAGCCCAAAACTCTTTTTTTTCCTAAGGTTCAGTTAGATTTTCCTTCAGACAACTTCAGAAAGAACTAGTTTGACTTTATTCAAGATAATATTCATTCATATGTATTTACTATTTATTCATTCTTAATTTCTTGTAGCATATTAATGAGATTTTTGTCCTTAAATAGCTAGTTTTATTTGATTATGGTACTGAACTGCTCTTGTTTGCTCAGCTTTCAGATAATGTTAACTCTAGCAGGTCTGTTGCCATACACTTTAAAAATTGGTTAGTATCTTTTAGCTAGGCACAATAAACATTTATTTATGTGTTGTGTTTTGAAGGAACAAAAAGACAGACATTGCAAAGAGCTAAAATTCAGGGCATGAGACCTTAGAATCGCAGATTTAAAGATGGAAAAAAAAAATTCCTTATAGGCTATTAAGTCCAGGCCCCTCATTATCCAAAGGAAAAAAATTAAGACTGAAAGAGGTTAAGTGAGTTGCTAGGATTACATAGCTAGGATGTATGAGACAGAATTTAAAGTCAGATCTTTGGACTCCAGCCTAGAATTCTATGCATGGTGCCACCTTGCTGTCTTTACATGCAAGGTCCAATGCATGGAAACATTTTTAACAACTGGAACTATCTAAAGGTAGAATAAACTGGTAGCAAATTCACCTTCAATGGACTTTTAAGTACAGATCAAATGGAGCATTTGGGATATGTTATAGAAGAGATTCTTAGTATAGAACTGCTTAATTAGATGAATGCTAAGATATCTCTCCCTCTGATCTTTTGTAAAAGACTCTCCTAATTGGAACTATCTCCTCCTTGTATAGACCACAGCACTTGAAATTCTATCAGTGCCCCTCCATAAAAGATTTTTTAAAGAAAACACAAATATTTTAGCCAGCATCATGCATGACACAAGTATATAAACAATGTATATGTCATATATACATTACATGAAAGGAATCATGGCTAACACTTAGAAGGAATAGGTTTATCTGAATAACCTATTATTATTGGCTGTCTTCTATAAGTAATATATTCATATATAATAGATATATAAATCAAATATTTACTGATAATAAATCATGGAGAAATTTATTTTAAAGTAGTTCTTTGGCATACAAATTATTAAAGATGAAAGCAAATTTGCACACTAATGAGATGGATATACTTTTTTGTTTTTATATGAAAATTTTAATCTTGAAGAAATGTTTGATATTGTTTAACTGTCATCACATTTTTCATGATCCCCACATTCAGTTACATCATTCACAATTTAAGAAACTTTGCTCTAAATACTAGTCTTCTAAATTAAACCTGAGCCATATTAGCAATGTAGAAATCAATATAAAGGGTCAAAAGAATAGAGATGTAAATGGACTTTTAATTAAGGAGAAGGTTGAATTAATTACTGACTGTGTAGATGAAGCAGGTACCCACCTAAGTCCTGCTTGTTTTTTTTAATAGGGAAGGTGTTAGAATAGGTCGTTTCTCACTCAAAAATAGCTTGTTGTTCATAGGACCAATGTGGGAAATCATCTTCCCCAAATAATCTATGAAGAAACTGAGATGAATAATAATTTCCATAAAGAAGCAGAATATAAAGAATATTCATAAACCATGAGTGTTTCAATATAGTTGTAATGAAAAACAGGAATGATCATCTAATCTAGTAACCCCAAAACACAAAGATGAAGATTGGGGGAGAAGTAATTTACCATAAAGTTGCCTAGCAGAAAACCTTAAAGCCAATTCCTCTGCCTCTCCACTAACAGTGCTCTTAGAACCATTCTAATCAGTCATCCTTTACACAATGTCTTTTCTGATACAGGTCCTTACACCTTCAACCATTTCTCTATCTTGGAATCATTTAACACAAATCTGTACTCAAATGAGATCACATATGAAAAAATGTTTTGTGAAATTGAGAGCCTATAAATCAGTGAGTTATTTTTGTTATAATTATTTGCATGTTTGTAATAGATGCTATATACTCTCATTAGGATATAAACTTTTAGAGAGCAAAGACTTTTTCCTTTTTTGTCTTTGTATCCTCAGCAATTAGAATGATGCCTTGCATATTGTAAGTATTATATATATATTTGGTGAATTGAATTGAACCAAATTGGGATGGAGATATGGGGATGATGGTCACCTCAGCTTCCTGGAAGTGTGGGAAGTTGGCAGAGCAGGAATAGACACAAAATCCTTGACACCTAAGGTGAAGGTACTTCTTTCTCTGGGAAAGATATACTCTTTCTACACCCTTTCATGCCAGATAACCATCATTTATATCAGTGGTTTCTAAAGAGAGTGAGCCATGCCCCAAAAGGGTCATGCAGTAACTTCATTCAATAATCAGCTGGAGGGAAGACTAGTCACCAAATAATCAAACACAGGGCTTATCTCCAATGCAACTTTTATTACTCAATATTCCTCATCCTCTTCCAAAAGCTCCCACCATCTCCTATTCCCGGCCTTCTGTGACTGTGAGAGATTGGGAAATGAAGGTGATGTAAAAATAAAAGCCATCAATAAAAATATTTTTTTTTTAAAAAGAAATAATTACCAAAGCAGAATATACACCAAATTAAACTTAAAACATTCATTCTGGATATAGGATTTTGAGGAGTTATATTGCCTCTTCTGTCAACATATTCTCTAATTATATAACTATTTTAAAATTCATATTGTGAGTTTTGTGGTACTGATTCAGTATACTATAAATACCATGCATCTGCCAATTTTAAGGAGGCTTAAAATTAGGTTAACAGGTTCATCAACTCTCTTTAGAAGCTAGCCAGTAGTCAGCTTAAGCTTTTCACAGATAGCTAAAGGCCCCAAAATATAGAAAGTAAGTCATGTTTATTGAAAAGGTAAAACCTAAAAATGAAAATAAATTCTAGGGTTTCATTCTTGTGTTTCTCTTACATATTTTAAAATGGAAGATATTAGTAGCTCCTAGAAGCTTCTTTTAAAATATACCATCACCATTTAAAAATTTTCTTTATATATGATTTTATTTATTATAAGATAATATAATACAACAAGCATTATGGGAAAGAAAGAAGTTTTGTTTTTTTCTTTACTACTCTAGATTAGGTCAATGTTCATAGTCTCTTTGCATTTGTCTTTCATATGGCAAAGGTAGAAATAAAGATTTTAAAAATTGAACTATTCATGTTACTTCTCACTAAAATGCAAAATTTCCATTTGGGATACTTTCCTTTTATCCTCTGCTTAAGAATAAACAGACAGATTTCTTGCTTAAGAAAAAAAAAAATAATTGGTATGTCAACCTCAATAACTACTTGGAAGGTTTCCCCTACTCACCTGTAGATAAGTTATTTCATCTACATACAAACTAAGGCATTTAAAAAATGTTCTTTATTCTTTGACTCCTCTCTAAATTAACAAGTGAACAAAAGAATGTGGTCACCCAATTGATGTGCACTGAAGCCAAGCCTTCTGGTTGTTTTATATTTTATATCATGATCATCAACAGAGAATATAAATGCTTAGCAGTAGGTCAAAATGTTTGAAGTATTTCTGAAAAACAGAGTTGTGGATCATTTGCAACCTCGTCACAAGCACAGAAGTTGGGCATCTCAATTAAATGACACCCACACAAAGGCTGTTTTGTTTATCCTCTATTAATAACCATACATTGGTGGGGAAACAGCATGGTTTAGTTCAAAGGTATTATCATTTAAAACAACACATGTCAATAAAATAAAAATAGGGACCTTGTGTATTTCTGATATTTAAGTCAAGTAGAATCTTACTAGACATCTGAGTTCTTAAAAATATTTGTTTATATACACAAACATATGTATTTTTACATAAGTGCATGTAGACATAAACAAAAAAATATAGATTCATAGTTGAAAGGGAACTTATAGGTCACTTCCACCCAAAATAACATTCTTCTATAAATTATTTGATTATCCAATCTTTGAGCACTTCAAATGACTAGAAATTAACAACTTTCATTCTCATAGTGTTCTGATTATTTAAAAGTTCTTTGTTATATTGAATCTAAAATATATTCCTTTGTAATTTTATCATGCCTCTAAAGGTATAATTCTGCACTCTAAAGGCATATTGAGTATCTAATCCCTCTTCTATAATAGTTCTTCAGTATTTAAGGAACCCCACTAACTGCTATCCTTCATCCTTCCCTTGCCTTTTGGGTCTCATTTTAGTAGTATTTCCCCACATTAGAATGTAAGCTCCTAAATATATTTAGAAGAATTGCATGTTTAACCTATATTGGTCTTTTACTGTCTTGGAGAAGGGAAAAGGGGAGTGGGAAGTAGAAAAAATTTGGAACACAAAGTTTTGCAGAAGGGAATGTTATAAACTATCTTTGCATGTGCTTGGAAAAATAAAATACTATTTTTAAAAAATGTAAATCCCTAGAGGGAAGGGATTGTTTCTCATTTTGCTTGTATTTCTATTCCCCAAACTTAGCATGGTACCTGGCACATAGTAAACAATAAATGATCTTTCTGTCTATCTACCTATTTATCTATTTATTTATTTTTGCTGAGGTAATTAAGGTTAAATGACTTGCCCAGGCTCACACAGCTAGGATGTGTTAAGTGTCTGAGACCAGATTTGAACTCAGGTCCTCCTGATTTCAGGGCTGGTGCTCTAACCACTGTGCTACCTAGCTGCCCCTCTCTCTATTTAAAAGTAACTTTCCTCAAGCCACTTCCCCTCCCTGTTTTTTTTTCCACCTTTTCTTGGATAAAATTTTCTTATTCCATCAAATGTTCCTCTGTTTACAATACTATTTCCATACTTCTCACCATTTCTTTCAGCTTCCTCTGTGGACACCTTCCCCTTTGTCAATTTCCCTGGGTAAGTCAATTAATCTTTCGTGTAAAGATTTTTTCTTTCACATCTGTAAAATCAGAGGAATGTATGCAATGTCTCTGTGGTCCTTTCCAGCTCTGTGATCACATGAAATTCCATTTGTCACTTGATTAGTTCAGAGCCTAAGCAGACTATTATCTCCTCAAAGTCAGGGATAACTGGGAGATTGCCCAAGCAATAAAAATAACATTAATAAGTGATGCTGCCATAACACTTTAAGGTTTACAAAGTCCTTACATACATAATCTCAGTTAAACTCACAAGTACACTGAGAAAGAAGAAATCAAGGATATTTTTCACATCTGAAACATCACTTTGACAAGAAAAGGATGGAATATGTCAAGAGTAAAAACTGAAGCAGATTACTAGAATGAATGGATATTGAACCTGGAGGCATAAAACATAGTTTTTCACTTTATTAACAGTATGACCTTAAGCAAATCACTGAACCTGTTGCCCTCTCTATAAAATGTGGTTATTAATAATTATACTACTTATCTAATACTTAGCATGGTGCTTGGAACATAATAGGTGCTAAATAAATACTGGTTACAATTATTATTATTATCATTTTATTTCAACAAACATTCACTAGGCAAATTATCACTTATAACACAAAACTACAAGGGACAGACCTTCTATATATGTGTGTGCATCTGCATGTGTATTTGTATGTGTGCATGTGTGTATCAACATAAAATGGTCTAAAGCTATGATTACTATCTTCAAAAAGCTTACTGATTAGTGAGTATACAAAAGGTTTGTATACGCTTGGGTTGAGTACCCTTTCTATAATGAGACAGACATCACAACTCTTATACTTCACTAAAAAAAATAGGTTTCAATGATGTCTTCTGATGTTGAGTCTCTTTACCCTTAGCTAGACAAGTCCTCATAACAGACACGTGGTTCATCCCCAGGGCCAGGGCATGAAGCCATGTTTAGACTACTGAAGCAGCTTTCAGGAACCCAAGGTGATATCTCCATGTCATAATAAGGTATCAGAAAAGAATTATCAACACACACCTAATATAATGTTAGAGGGATAAGGTGTTATAAGAGAGCTGAAGAGAGTGAAATTACTTTTGGGTGAAGAAAATCACTTAGGTTGTATAATACATGGAGCATCAGGCATGGAATCAAGAGGACTATCTTCCTGAGTTCAAATCCAGCCTCAGACACTTCCTACTTATGTAGCTCTGGACAGATTATTTAATCCTACTTGCCTCAGTGTGCTCTTCTATAAAATGAGGGACAGCTCATTTTACCAGGAGTGATCAGGGCAAGCTAGTGACTCAGTGGATAGAGCACCAGTCCTGAAGTCAGGAGGACCTAAGTTCAAGCCCGACTCAAAGACTTAACACTTCCTAGCTGTGTGACCCTGGGCAAGTCACTTAACCCCAATTCCCTGGTGGGGAGGGGAAATGAATTGGAGAAAGAAAGGTAAACTACTTATTATCTTTTCCAAGAAGACCCCAAATGAGGCTATGAAGGTTTGGATATGATTTAAATGACAAAAACAAAAGAAAATAAATAAATAAAACAAAAATATTGAAATCAGGTAAGGTTTCAAAGAATACGTGAGAACTGAGATGCATCTTGAAAGGTTGGAAAAATTTAGGGGGAAAAAAGAAAGAAAAAAATGTGGGGAGATTCCATTCTAAACATGAGGAATAGTATGTATAAAGGCACATAAAGAATTAGGAATAATCCAATGTGTCATGCCTAAGGAATGTATAGAAATGTAAAACTGAAAAATTACTTTGGAGACAGATAATGAAATGTCAGGCTAAGGAGTTCACTATTTGTTTAGAGGTAAAACTAAAATAAGCAGAGGAGGCTCCTGCCTTGGTTTCTATTGTTTTTCATCTACAAAAACTACCTGAGAGCACAAGAAGAAAAATATCAGATCTGATGGCAAAGAAGCTATATTTGAAAACTAGTTTTATCAGGAACTACTTATTCGACCTTAAAAAAGTTACTTAACCACTCCTGGACTCAGTTTCCTCATCTGTAAAATGAAGATCATCATTAAGATCCTTTCCAAATTCTAGTCCAAATATTAGAACTAACTGAAACCAGGAATTATCTGGAAGTTGTCATTTTAAAAATTCTTTATATCCACTAATTTATATCTCACAAGTGAAGAAGGCTTTTTTGGGGGAAATAAGTTATTTAATTCTTTCAAGTTGTTTAAGTACTAAATAAAATATAGATATAATATGTAAGTTATATAATTTTAAATATAGAATCTATTCTATCTATTGAAACAATTTATAAAATAATTTTATTATATAATTTTCATATTTATAAAATACAATTTATATTATATGATACACAATTCATACAAAATGATACTTATAATAGGAGAGAGAGAGAGAGAGAGAGAGAGAGAGAGAGAGAGAGAGAAAGAGAGAAAGAGAAAGAAAGAGAGAGATCTAAGAATATATTTTAACTTTTTCTTGAAACCTAAAATAGGCATGGTATTTCTACATGATTTGTACTCCCCATTTCCAAAATGCCATTTTCTTTTCCATTATTTCCAGTAGAAATTATTCTAAATCACTAATTTTTAATTTTTAAAAATAGATTAAAATAAATTATCTAAATACTACTAAGCCCTAAAATCTTGGCAAAGGCAATAGAGAGAAGCCTTGCCTTTCTAATTTTAAAATCAGTTGTATGAAATCCTCTGCTAGCTTAAACTACCTCAGTCTTTTGTGATTTATTTTAGTAAATTGGAGAACAACCTATTTAAGAACAAGTGAGTCATGATACAGATTAATATCTAGAAACCTAAAATCCCTTTCCTCCACAGGAAATATCATTTTCAAGTATGAAAATCGTACACTCTTATTGTTACCCCATGGGAACCCTTAAAAAAGCATCCCAAAGTGTTCTTTTTGTTGTTGGTGGGTGGAAGGGGAGTGGGTGAAGAAGAGCGGTTTTTTTTGGTTTTGCATTTTGCTTTCAAAAGCTTAGGAACTGTAAATGCAAATAACAAGAAATGCACAAACTGATTTTTCAAGTCTATTGATTGCAAACATGTTATACAACATGGAAAAACAATGTTGATGTCAGTATCACCATTTTTGTGTATCAAGGCATTTTCCTTTCCCACAAAAATCCTATGAAAATTATAAACTTTTCAAGGACTAGAATGCTATTTCCTTTAGAATCTGTCACAATATGGATAAGTTTTACACACAAAGAGTAGAAATTCACTACTTAATGGCAATCATCTCCAGTGAGGTTGCTGGGGGAGAAAAAGGGGAGTAAAGTGGAAATTTAGACCTGATTAAGAAACTGTACGTATAGAAATTTCCTTATACCTACTAATGTAGTTTGCTAAGTCTTCAATAATATAATTTTATATAGTTTCCTGGGTCCTTAGGAAGTTAAATTTTAAACCCATGTTATGTATCAGAGACAGAATTTGAACCCATTTCTTACAATTATATACAAAAAAAAGAAAAGTCAGCTTCATATATACAAAATGTGAGAGACATGATTAGACAACAGATGTTCTTAAAAAAAAAAAAAAAAAAAAGATCAAGGGGTTTTAATGAACTTAAGGCTTTTGTGACTTAGCAGTGTGATGCAGCAGCCAGAAAAAGGTAATATAGTCTGGGGTAGCTTGCACTGAAAAGCACATTTCCACAAAGGATGGGATATAATCTCTCTAGTCTGGTTTGTCTGTAATAATATGCTCAGTAATATAAATGCCACAATTTTTAAAAGACATTGGTAAGTTGTAGAGTGACCAGAAGAAGGCAACAAGGAAGGTAAAGAGTTATAAGTCAACTAATCAACCAACTAAGTAACAAGCATTGGCTAAGCACCATTTATGTGCCCAGGCACTTAGGTGATATGATGGATAGAATGCCAGACCTGGAATTACAAAGACCTGACTTCAAATCTGTCCTTGGATACTTACTAGCTGTGTGACTCTGGGAAAATCATGCAATTTGGTTTGCCTCAGTTTTCTCATCTGTAAAATGAGTTAGAGAATGAAGTAGCAGACCACTCCAGTATTTTGGCCAAGAAAACCCCAAATGAGATAAGGAAGAGTAAGATACTATTGATTAGCAACAATGTACTAAGGGTTAAGCTAGGGATATTAAGACAAAAAGCAGTGTATCCACAAGGAGTTTATAGTTTACTAAAGAGATAATATGTATATACAGATACATACAAAACACACAAAAAATAACCATAGATGGGAAGATTCTAGGAGTTTAAGAGCCCAGGCAAATCCTCTTGTGTAAGGTCATTTTTGGGTTGTCTTAAAGGAAATCAAAGTCTCCAAGAAGTTGACATGAGAAAAGAGAATATTTTAATCATGGGGGACAGAAAACAATAATAATTGCAATAGAAAGGTACAAAGAAAGAAGCTAGAAAATCATGCATGAGAAATAGCTTCAAGTATAGAATAGACAAGTATCACTGAACTGTAGATTTAAGGGAGGAGAGCAATGTATAAGGAGACAAAAGAGGTCAGAAGAAGCCAGATTGTTAAGAGCTTTAAATGCCAAATGGAAGAGTTTCTGTTCCATCCTAGGGAATATAAGAAGTCACTGGCATTTATCAAGTGGAGAGAGGCCATTGTCAGACCTGCACTTTAAGAAAATCATTTTAATGGCTCTGTGGAGGACAGAGTTGAGTAAAAAAGTAGCTTAAAGCTGGAAGGCCATTAGCAGGCTATTATAAGAGATGATTAGGCCATGAACCAAGGTGATGGTTATGTGAAAGAAGAAAAGCATATAAGAGTTATTTTGGAGATATAAATGACAAGATATGGCAGCTAACTGGCTATGTGGGATGGGAAAGTGGGGAGTGGAAGATGAAACCAAGGTTGCAAATATGGATGATTGTAAAGATAGTGATAAATAATCTTGACAGAAATAGAGAGATTTGAAGGAGGAATAAATATGGGGAGGAAGGGACAGAGAGATAGTAAGTTTGAGAAGGCATCTATGCTATAGATGCCTATGTTCAAAAGGTCTAATCAATAAGTAGTGAATCCAAAATATATAAGAATAGGTTAAATTTTATTCTGAAAAAGAAAAGACTCACGGGAGAAGTAGTACTTATTTTCAACTATTTAAGGAATTGAGATGAGAAAGGGGGATTAAAATTCTATTTGGCTCCAGAGGACAGAAACAGGAGCAACAAGTGGAGGTTGATTGAAGCTTGATGTTGGAGAAAGGGCGGGTGAGGGGGAGCAAAAAACAATTTCCTAATGGGCTTCCTTGAGAGATGGTGGATCTCCTCACCTAGGAGATATTCAAGTAAAGACTGGATGAAAATTTTCAAGTATGTCATAGCAGGGATTACTTTGGCCAGGAGCAAGCCTGGTAATTGAAATGCTTTCTAATGTTCTTCTTCTGATTCTGTCTCCCTGACTGCAAGGTTAACCCTTATCTACTACTATTCCATACCATCTTTCATCTTGGTTTTACAAATGAGAAAATTATGGGAAGGTCCTTAATTAATGGCCATACTGAAAGGTAAGTATGGAGAAAGGAAGCAAAAATATGACTTTACTAATTTTATGTTCTAATCTCTCTCCTATACTTTTTCCTACAATTTTGCAGTTGTTTTCTCTTTGTAATAATTGCTTATTTTAGTTTGATCAAAAAGTTTAAATTTCTCTATAAACTTCTTAAGGATAAACAATGATTTCCAATTGACTTCATATTGCCAATTCCAAGGACAGGTTTCCACATGGAGGCATTTAATAAGCAATGTGGCTTATGGATTGAATGCTGGACCATGAATCAAAAAGATCTCAAATTCTGTCATTGGAACTTATTACTTCATAAATATGAGCAAGTCCATAACTTGTGAGACTTCAGTATCCTATTCTATAAAATAGGAATGACAAGACCTATATATACTCATTTCACAGAACTGATGTGAGCATCAGATAAATGCTTAAATAAAAACATTGAAAAGCAATTGTTATGATATGAATACTTCATATTTATTAAAATCTAAAATATCCAGTGTGAATGAATGGAACCTTCTAATGCTATTCATCAATGGAAGAGGTTCTAGTTATACAGATGGCACAATAAGTTAATGATCACAAGTATCACTAGTCTATATACTGGTATAATGCTCTATCATTCCTCAGTGGCCTGGGGAAAAACAATTGGAATTCACTTACCACATATAGTTTAGAATAGGGAAGTATGCTAGTTCTTAAAACTTTGTTGGTTATGCACACTACAATCTATACCAGTTCATGCAAGTACCACCAACAGGTTTCTTTTTTCTTCTGAAATTTTTTTTTGTAATTTCTTATGGATTTTCATGATTTCTTTGATTATTTTTTCATTCATTTTCAGATTTTTCATTCAATCTTCAATTGATGAAAACAACCAAAAGTACTGCTCCTCCTTACTCTCTTTTAAAATTCTCTAGAGAATAAGTATAACAGTGTTTTATCACTGAGTTAAAGGACACTTTAGTACTTTAGGGGTATAGTTCCAAGTTGCTTTCCAGATTTGCTGGACAATTTCACAATTCTACCAATAATGAATTAGTGTGTCTATTTTCCCACTTCTCTTTTAAAAACTATCATTTCTTTTTTTATTTGTCATCTTTGTCAATCTAATAGGAATGAGGTAAAAAAAATCCTCAAAATTATTTTAATCAATATTTTTATCAGTGATTTGAAGCAATTTTTCATATTATTAATAGTTTTTTTTTCTTTTTGAAGGCAGTTTTTTCATTACCTTTTACTATTTTTCTATGGGGAAATGGTTCATGACCTTAGGTATTTAAATCAGTTCCCTGATTTATATCTTGGATATCAGACCTTCATTAGAAAAATGACAAAGATTCTTTTACCTTCTAATTTTGACCATATGGATTTTGTTTGTATAAAATTTTTATATGCTTCAAGTTCAAAATTGTTTATTTTTATCATCCTTTTAAATCCTTGTTTGATCATAGAACTATTCTATCCATAGTTGCAAAAGACAACACTTTCCCTTTTTCTCCTCCCCTTTCACTCAGCTAATCTTATCCAGAAGTCTGAAACTATACAAGTTAACTTGTATACAAGTTAAAACAGCCACTTAAAAATGATCTAAAATGAAGAAAAATGGCATACAGCAGTTCCCAGCAGTTTACCCTCTGCCTATCACTACTATATAGTTGAAGAAATAAGGTTTTAAGAGTACTTTTAATTCTTTGCTATAATCATTTAACTGAAATATAATACTAGACCCTTCTCCTATAGGAAATAGTTCTTCCACTATGGAATTCAGTATAGAGGAGATTTAGCAGTGAAATTTTTTTGTTTTTCTCAAATGTTTTCTTTTTAAGACTTTCCAGTGGGACATAAAACAAGTAAGAAAGGGAAATTGTGGGTTGATGTTGGGTGGTATTTTCTGATACTTTCTTTAGATTTCTGTATACAACAAGATACTAGGATTTCCAGAATATACAAAATATCCTGATTGCCCAGGTTTCTTTCCCAAAAAGCTCCCTGTTTAGAAATTTATATACATATATATGTATATAGATTTATATATATGTACACACCTATGCACTCATAAACCTAACTCTTTGCTTCTATAATACCTCACTTGGCAAAAATATATAATTTTCTCAAGTTGAAATTTAGGAAACCAATGAGAGAATGGGTTTCTCCTTTTCTGATTTTTTTTTTAATAGTAACATAAGATGACATCTCCTTTTGGGTAAAATAAAAACCACAAGAAAAAGGAACCAGAACTCAAATCAGAACTCAAACTCAATGCCATAAATTTAGGAACCAACTAGGTTTTATTGAGTTTACCAGCAAGGGAACTCTATCCTCCTTAGCAGAACTTCCCATAAGAACAAAGCTTATATAGGTTTCAATTTAGGCTGGAGCTAAATAAATCAAAATTGCAAAAGGCTGTTGGTTGGGGCCCTAACAGGGTAGGAGTGAGGGTGAGGATGGTAACCTTAGATTGGAAAGGCCTGTTGCTGGACTAATACCAGGAAAAGCTTAATTAATTTAATGTTTAATATTTATGTTTATTTTTAATAATTTACATAAATAGAATAATTAAGTTCAACATTATCTGCAGCACACAGTCTCTTACTTCTCTTTGCAATGAAGGGAGAAAGTTGCATTCTCATCTCACTTGGAGACCAAACTTTGTCATTGTAATTATATTATCATTTAATTTTTACTTGTTGTTCCTGTTGTTACTCCCATGTAAAACATCACATTTATCATGAATGCTATGTTCCTAGCTTTAATTGTTTTACTTTGGATCATTTCATAAAAGTCTTTCATATTTTCCATGTTTTGAAGTTCGTGTTTTTCAAATTATCATTTCTTAAAATATCATCTACATATTTCAGTTTACTTATCCTCTCACCGACCTAGGGGGAAAACTCATTATCTTGTATCAGACCCTTATCAAAGAGATTTTACATGGTAAATTTTCCCCAAATGATTATTATTCTACTTATGTTTATTTTTCCTTTTTTTTTAATAGCTTCACAAACTTGAATGTTTGGATCAAGAAAGTTTCTCTATCTTTTTATAAGTTAATTTATTTATTATGTAGTGTTTCCAAATATTTGGATGACTACATGAGCCTTTCACATGCTTTTCCCCTTCCTGTAGCCTCCAGAATTCTGTTACCTTGGCACAGTTTTTAAAAATTCACTAGACCACAAGTTTGTTACAGAGTTGTCTACTATGTAACATTATATAGATATTTCCCTCTCTACAATCCAAAGTCATTAAGACTTTGAAGATTAAGGAAAATAAAACAGTTGAAAGAAAATGTAGCTTAGAGTATAATACTTCAAAATGGTTTAACCCCCACCTTGAACAAATTTTCCTTTTTCCATTCCCTTGACTCTTTTTATGACTTCTCCAGCTAACATGTATTTATGAAAAAATACACTGGGCAAAAACAAATATTCTCTTTTAATAGTTGTTGCCTTTCCACACTGTGTATATTATTCCCTCAACCCTAATTTCATGGTTCAAAGAGAAATTCTGAATTAGAGTATTTGAGAATAAGACAAAGCATGGTTTAACTTCTAAAAATGTACATATGCGTTGCTCTAAGTCAGTGGTCTTCAAACTTTGTAAATAGGGGGCCAGTTCACTGTCCCTCAGACTGTGGGAGGGCCAGACTATAGTAAAAACAAAAACTCACACTCTGTCTCTGTCCCTCAGCCTATTTGCCATAACGAGGCGGGCCACATAAACGTTCTCAGTGGGCCACATATGCCCCACAGGCTGTAGTTTGAGAATCCCTGCTCTAAGTGTTCTTTGAACAAGATGTCTCTCCTGCTTAGAACATTCTTCTCAATTTCTTTGGTCTCTCTATAAACCTCTAGTTCTCCCTTTCAAGGTTCAGCTTATGCCAACTAATTCATGAAGTCTTTCTTGATCTCTCCCCTCAGCCTTCTGAGACTGGAACAGCAGACAAAGAGTAACCAACTAGAAAAATTGAAAAATGAACAAAGAAGTTGGCCTGAGGTAGGAAAGAGGTAGGAGAACAGCTGGAAGGATCATTGGATAAAGATGGATAAAACAGGTCTATAACACAGATTCACAGTCTCAGAATCCCCACTGCTTTGCCTCCTTGCTGTTTCTCTAGATGTTCTATCTATACTGCAGCATAATGAGACAATGTCCTGACTAATGGAAGAAATGGAAATGGGAGCATTTATAAACAGACTCCAAATTAAGTGTTTCTTCAATGCTTCTTTATAAAAGGCAGATGACCCTCAGTTTTCAAACAGCTGACTTGGTGAACAAGAATTCTGCCATGCTTATACCATGAAAAATATGATATGGGTGTGGTGATAGATCATAAATCTATAATCCAAGGCACAGCCTGAATCTAAAGAGGTTCATCATCACAAAATTAATACCAGGAAGTACTATTCTTCATGCCACAGGAATCTAAGGAAACTGTTTAATGTGTAGAGGGCTATCCAATCTGCATCAATGGACAGTGTACTCACATCAGGGAAGTGACAGTAACTCTTAAAATATTTTAAAACATAAGAATGACTTCCTTCACATACTGCAGAGGATGGGAAAAATGTGATTCATGTAAGAAGCAGTAGGAATCAAAGGTATATAACAAAGAAAGGTCTTATAATGATGTTTTCTGGAAAGATGTGCTTAGAAGAATCCCAGAATAAAGATGCTCTACCTTAAGATGTTTTGTGCTCTGAACCTTTTGTAAATGCCCTTTCAGTATCTACTTCTGTGCTGCACTTAACACAATGGCTGGCACATAAGTGCTTAACAAATGTTTTTGATTGATTGTTGCTTTTTGGAATAGTCAAATTCAGCAGTTTTCCTATTTTTCACTCACAGCCCTTTCTTTCAATATAGGATTCCAAAGGTTTGCCACAAAATTAACTGGACAATTTTTCCTTTTTCTTCCTGAGAGGAAGTATGCTATTATGAAAATACCATCGGATTTGGAGTGAAGAGAATCCTCACTGTGACTTAGTAGGCTGTTAATAAATGCTTACCGAATTTAATTTGATGCCTCACTTATGTTTATAATCTTTATTCTACTGGGTAAGTAATTTAAGTCTTCCAGATTCAGTTTTCTCATTTATAAATAAAAATAATCATATCTATAGTTTTTATCTCCCAGAAGGGCTATCAAATCAAGAAATATATATAGTACTTTGTGCTTCAAGTTATCAAATATGTGTCAGAAACTACCAATAATTTATACTTATTAAGTATTTAAATTCATTTATATTTTAAAAATAATTGCCATTATTAGGGAATATAAGTAAGAAATGTATGACAAAAGGACACTGCCTGATTTAGATGTAAAGGAAGTTCAAGAAATTGTAGCAATATATGCAGATCTTTAGGAACATCAAGTAGAATTCAAGCAAAGTCTTAAATACTTATCAATCCTTGATTATCATTTTTTTCTTCAAGAGTTTGTTTTGTAAAAGATCCAAGGGCATTAACAATCTATCATATATCTTTTATTACAGAATTTCCAACATATCAATTCCATAACTTTTATTCTTAAGAACACTATTAATAGCTTTTTCTATAGTTTATAATTTATTTTCCTTTATTAGAAACATACTGAGTCAAATATACAGTGTCAAATATATATATATGTATGTATGTGTATATATATATATATATATAGAAAGAGAGAGAGAGAGAGAGAGAGAGAGAGAGAGAGAGAGAGAGAGAGAGAGAGAGAGAGAGAGAGAAACATATAGTGTCAAAAGTTCTAATCATACTATTACAGAATTTCAAGATTAGGAGTGTGTTAAAACAGCCATCTAGCCAACCCCTTGATTGAAAGATACCTTCACAACCATATATCCAAGATCCTTTCTGAAGGTGAACTGTCCAACATGTAAACTCTCCTGCAGAAAGCAAAATTACTATGGGATGGCCATATTGTTTGAATACCAAATGAATGTTTGCCTAGAAGACTGTTATAGAAAAAACTAACAAAAGTCAAGCACTTACATAGTGGTAAAAATAAATGATAAATATAATACTTTTAGATTATTCTAATTTTTAAAATATATTAGATATTTTAAGACATTTTGATTTAAAAATATTTTGGATAGATCTAATGATTTTTCTCTCCCTCACTCTAAACATATTTAGTAACTTCCACCAATCAGATATCATGGATTCCAGGACCTTTACTATCCTGCTTGCCCTCCCCTGGAGACTCTCCATGTTATAAATATTGATTAAGCCTACAGTGCTCAAAATTGAACATAGCATTTCATATCATTACAAAATAATATGTAAATATTTTGTTCATAATTCTAAAAGTTTAAATTATGGATTAAGAACTAGGCTAATATTTGAATATTTTTCATCATTCCTTTAAACATTTTTTTTTTTTAAAGAAAGCCTCATGAAAAAGAACATAAAAGTTTATATAGGGAGATATAAATTTTGTTTCCTGCTTTTCAGGAGAGCCATTGCATTTCTAGTGAGAAATAAGAAACTTCTTTTACCAAAGCTATTCACAGTCTTCCCAATAATGTATATATAGATTTAGGGAGTTTTCTAGAGGACTGGAAAGTTAATTGACTTGGCCAGGATTACACAGTCAGTGTATGTGAAAGACAGGACTTGAACCCAAGTTTCCTTGACTTCAATTGGTTTTCTAGCTATAATTTAAATAATAGCCACTTTTTATGCATTAGACCATCTAAGGATTTGTGCAGAATCCCCTTGCCCAAATATGAGCAACTCATATCTAGTGTGTGTTAAAACTCTCTAACTTTACATGATATCTCATTTATGTTTTTTTTTAAATTCATATTTTTTAATCATATCCATATTTGTTTCATCCTGAAAATGCTCTTTACCCTGAAAATGCCGATTAACAATTCAGTTGTAACTTATAATTTATAGAGTTGTCCAGGGAAAAGGAAAGCTAAACACTTTGCCCACGATTAGATAATTAAAGTCAGTACAGGAACCCAGAGGTTTTCCTGACTCCAAGGCAATTCTCTGTAACATGCCTTGTTACTTCTATCAACAAATGTATGGGTGTTTAAGTTTTTAAATTTGGTCACTAGATAAAAATTATTCTACTGCATACCTACTACATGTGAGATCCTATGTGGTTAACAAAGAAGTCCCTAATTCATTTCCTTGAAACATCTTTATTATACTGTGTTTTGATACTCTGAAAAATAGTATCAAAACACAGTATAATAAAGATGTTTCAAGGAAATTGAAGTATGTTCAGATAAGAAAAAATCATACATACTAAATACTTAATAGGAGTGAATTTAAACTATAAAACCCAGTTTTATCCAAATCTTCATGTAGTTATGACTGCTTTCTTCCTTCACAAAATCATTCTTATATTCTAAAATTATTCTATGAAGTACAGCTGAAAATCTTGCAAATTCCTCAAGATACAAATCCAAACAACCAAAATAGACAAAGAAACATTATCTGTATCTGTAAGTTCAAGCCAAATTTGAATGAATAAATGAGATGTTAATTATATTTGGGCTCAATGTTATGTTCTGTAAATAATAAAAGTAATTTAAAGTTTGTCAAAAAACAAAAGGGATGAAGTATCTGTGTACAAAAAATGTAAATTCTTTTCATTAAAAGACATATAGAAAAAAATATCATATTTTAATGTCTATGTCCTCTAAAATTAACACCCACAGTATACAAATTATTTTCAAAAATTGAAGGGAAAATTATTTTAATGATACAAATATCTAAATACTTTAAAAATCTAAAACCTAATACCTAAAACAAGAAAAGACAAAAGAAGAGAAAATATCATTAATGAATACTAATTCAAAAGTATTTAGTAAAATTCTGGCCTAAGGATTACAGAAATAACAACCAAAAAAATTATTCATTTTTATCAAGTTGGAATTATATGAAGAATATAAGGAACAGTTAATACAGACAAAGGAACAACTAAGGAAACAATATAATTAAGCATATCAAAAACAAAATCATCCTAAAGTATGTAAATTTTGTCAATGAAAACAGAAAAAAATCTTTAAAAATATGCGTTGTTTATACTTTAAAAATATTACCATCCATAGATTAAGAACCTTTTTTATAAAATATTATTTTAAAGTATATATCTAAAAGCAAAGATAGCATTATATGCAAAGAGAAACAATGGAAGTTTCTCAGTAAATTCAGCAGTAAAATAAGGATGTCCAATGTCCCCACTATTATTTGTAAAATATTTATTTAATACCTAGAGCATTGGACTTGAACTTAGGGAGACCTGAATTCAGGTTCCTCAGTCCCTTTCTAGCTATATAATCTTAAGTAAGCTGACCTTTCTAAACCTGCACTTCTTTATTTATAAAATAGGATAATAACAACATTTTCCTTGTTGTTCAGACTGAAGAGATAATAGGAGTAAATCTTTAAGAACTAAATAAATGTTAGTTATTAATTTGCTATTATTGTTGTTGGAATTACAGTGATAGCATAGACAAAAATAAGAAATTAAAGGTGTGCTTGTGCAGTAATGAAGAGAATCATCTATACCCAGAAAAAGAACCGTGGGAACAGAGAGTGGAACACAACATAGCATTCTTACTCTCTCTGTTATTATTTGCTTGCATTTTGTTTGTTTTTCCCTCAGTTTTTCTTTTTCTTCCTTCTTGATCTGATTCTTCTTGTGCAACCAGATAACTGTATAAACATGTGTACCCATATTGAATCTAACATGTATTTCAACATATTTAACATGTATTGGACTACCTGCCAGACAGGGGAGGGGGTGGGGCAAAGAAGGGGAAAATTTGCAACAAAAAGTTATGCAAGGGTCAATGTTCTAAAAATTACCCATGCATAGGCTCTGTAAATAAAAAGCTATTTAATAAAAAAAAAATTAAAGGCACAAAAGAGATAGAGATTAGATAAAATTATTCCAACTGGCAGATACTATGATTTATTTAATGATCATCAGAAAGTTGTAAAAAAGAAAAAAGAAAAAAAGAAAAAAAATAGCAGCTTTAGTAATTTGTCGTTTTATAATGAACACAGAAAATTCAGTGATACTTCTAAAATCGAGGGAAAATAATAGAAATTGTTATTTCAAATAATAGAAACTGAATAAAATAACTGGGAGTGGATCTAACAAAAAGTGTATTCTAGACCCATATAGCTACACTACCCCCAAAAAACTCTTAAATGAAATTTAAAAATGACGTCAATCAATGATCACTCAATACTAAAGACTGAACTAATGCAATATAGTGAAAATTATGGTTTTTCTAGATTAATTTGTAAGATTTTAGTGCTATACCAACTAAATTTCCAAGAGGGTACATTATAGAACAAGAACACATAATAACAATAATCATTTGGAGGAAAAAAATCTAGAATCTCTATAGGAAATATAGAAATAAAAGGGGAAGAAAACTCAAAATATACTACAAATTAGTAATCATCAAAAACCATCTTGCACTGGCTAAAAAAAAAAAGAAAATTAGAGAACAGGGATTGTCTTTTGCTTCTTTTTGCTTTTGCACTTAGCATAGTATCTGGCATATAGTAGGTACTTAATAAATGTTTGTTGAACAAATGAATAGACAAAGGCCTAGATACAATAAGAATAAGTAATTCAGTCTTCAATAAATGTAAATATAAAGGAGGTGGAAAAAATATCCTAATTTGACCTAATTGCTGGGGAACTTGGAATGAACTAGAAAAATTAGTTTTAATTGGCATATAGTAGGTACTTAATAAATGTTTGTTGAACAAATGAATAGACAAAGGCCTAGATACAATAAGAATAAGTAATTCAGTCTTCAATAAATGTAAATATAAAGGAGGTGGAAAAAATACCCTAATTTGACCTAATTGCTGGGGAACTTGGAATGAACTAGAAAAATTAGTTTTAATTCAACATCTTAAGTATCACATACTACGATAAGCTCAAAATTAATTCATATCATAAAATAATTTTAAAAGAACACTATCATTTACTTTCATAACTACAACTGAAGTAAGCATTTATAAATTGTTAAAAAAAATTGATTAAAGCTATTTATTTTCAAAAAAAATATGCATAGATAATTTTCAGCATTCACCTAGGCCAAACCTTATACTCCAATTTTTTCCTTCTGTTCCCCCCACCCTTTTCCCTAGATGGCAAGTAATCCAATTGGTTAAACATGTGAAATTCTTCTATACATATTTCCACAGTTATGACAAGAATTTGGCTACTTCCATTAATCAAGAGATCTTACTGCTCTGAAAAAAGGAAGTCAAGGATAGAAGGAAAAGCACAAGAAAAATCAGATAAAAAAGGAAAAAAATGAGAAAGATAACAAAATGCAAGCAAATAACAATAAAAAAGCAAAAATGCTATGTTGTGATCCCCACTTAGTCCCCATAGTTCTCTCTCTGGGTTCAGATGGCTGTCTTCATCACAAGACTATTGGAATTGGCCTGAATTACTTTGCTGTTGAAAAGAACCACATCCTACAGAATTGGTCGTCATATAATCTTTTTACGGTATGCAATGTTCTCCTAGTTCTATTCACTTCACTTAGTATCAGTTCATGTAAGTTTCTCTAGGCTTCTCTGAAATCATCCTGCTTTTCATTTCTTATAGAACAATAATATTCCATAACATTCTTATACTATAACCTTTTCAGCCTTTCTCCAACTGATGGGCATTCACTCAATTTGCAGCTTCTTGTCACTACAAAATGGCCTGCTACAAACATTTTTGCATGCATAGATCATTTTTTTCCTTTTTATGTTATACAGGCCCAGTAGAAACACAACTCAATCAAAAGGTATGCAAGTTTGATAGCCCTTGGGGCATAGTTCCAAATTGCCCTCCAAAATGTATGGATCAGTTCACAACTCCACCAACAATGTATTAGTGTCCCAGTTTTCTCAAGAATTATTAAATTCTTAATTAAATTTTAGAATTATTTGAATTAATTAAATTCTTAAATTAAGTAAAATCTGTCCCTTAAAGGACAAAAGGAATTATAAAATATAAAAAATAACAAAGTTAAAAAAGATGAAGCAAATAATATACATTACATAAAAATTTTAAAGCTTTTAAGTAACAGAATTAACATAACTATGAAAGGAAGAACTGATTTGAAAAAAAACTATATTTTACATATTTCATAGGCTCTAATATCCAAGATATGTAAAGATGTGGGGCAGCTAGGTGATGCAGTGAATACAGCACCAGCCCTGAAGTCAGGAGGACCTGAGTTCAAATCCGTTCTCAGACACTTACCACTTCCTAGCTGTGTGACCCTGGGCAAGCGTGACTCACTCTCACTCTCTCTCTCTCTCTCTCTCTCTCTCTCTCTCTCTCTCTCTCTCTCAATCTCTCTCTGTATATATATATATATATATATATATTATATATATATATATATATAAAGACCAAAAATCAAACCTCAATGAATAAGTAAGAAAGACGGCTACAAATTACTAAAAATAAGAGGAATGCAAGGCAAAACAACTCTGGACTTTCACTTCACACCTAGGAGGTATTGTGAGAACACTGACATATTAATATACTGTTATGAAGCGATAAATTTGTTTAACCATTCTGGAAAGCAATTTGTCATTATGATGAAAAAAGGAAGTCAAGGATGGAAGGAAAAGTACAATATAAACCAAAATAGTTATGACAGCATTTTTCTATAGAAGAAAAGAATTCACAAAGTAGATGCTCACAATGGATTTTAATAATTTTAATAAAAATCATCATATGTCTAATAACTAAGTTTGACTCTGAAGAAGAAATATGAGAATATCTTCCTTTCTTCACAGCAATTAAGAATAATGGAGATTAAACATGGCATCGTTAGCTTTGCTAAAAATTGGTTTTTCTTTATTTTCTCTTCTTGTTTATAAGGAATGGCTTACCATCCCTACAAATGAAGAAAAGGAGCTTCAGAGATGTTTAAATACTTGCTCATACCTCATTCAAAAACCTTTTAATCAATAAGTTTCAAGTATAAATTTCAGCACTCTCCTGACTCAGTCAGATGTTATTTCTATAAAATAATACTGCATAAGAAAGAAGAATAAAACATCAATATTCATAAAGCAGTTTAAGATTTTTGTCATCTATTGCTTACAACGTATCTATGAGGTAATGAGAGAGTTGTTTACAGCTCTATTTTACAAAAGAAACTGAGGTATGTCAAAGTTAAGTAACTTGCCTAGGATCACTAAATTAAACATTAGAGCTGGTAACTGAAGCCAAGTTTCCTAGTTCTACCTCTATCTACCAATGTCTCTATCATTTGATGGCACATGGTGTCTCTGTTGCTCATTTATCATTTAATCATAGATTGATTTATGACATTCACTACTGTTGTGAGGATCAAGTGAAATAATATAAATAGAACCTATTCATATCAAAATAATTGTGGCATTTAATACTTTTGAAAGTAATAAGTGCTACATGAAAGTACAAGCTGCTTTGAGTGTAATACAAAATATTAGTATTCTTTAACTTTTCATGTTTATGCATTTTGCCTCCCAACTGACTTGCTAGATTGTAGTTAACATGAAGGCAAGTGACTTTCAACATCTATCATTATGCCATATACATAGAAGGCACTTAATAACTATGGGGTAAATGAAACAAGAAATAAATACTATAATTTGCCTATAAAAAGCAGAACACACATTTGTTTCAGAAATCACAGATGTTTATTTTCTTGGGGATTCAGTCTCCTCACTTGTAAAATGAATGGAGTACACTAAATGGTCTCCAAGGTCCTCTCCATCTTGAACTGAAGAAGACAGAAAAAGGAAAAACTCTTAGTGTCTCTCATCTTAAAATATCTATAAAAATTTTCCTGAACATTATCTATATTGCAAGGTACCAATTCATGCCCTTCTTATGAGTCTCTGCAGAAATTCACATGACAAGTAAAAATAATGCTTGATTAGAGAAAGAGGAACCTGATCCATTTACTGTAAATATATATATATATATATATATATATATATATATATACCATAGATCTTTTAACTCAGAGGATTAAAAGGCAAAAAGTTTACTCCTTAAAAAATTTCTGCTTCACTGTATGACAGATAAAGACTAGTTGATCCTTTCCATGTAATTTTCAACATGTACACTAATTTTATTGAACATAAACAAATTTTCTATCAACTTCTTTTTGAAAGAAGTAAATGCAAATCTAATAGTGTTCACTACTATCAATTTGCTCTTTTTTTATTCACTATCTTTGTTTTATTCTTTTTTTTTAATTTTTATTTTATTTTATAATTATAACTTTTTTTTTGACAGTACATATGCATGGGTAATTTTTTGCAACATTATCCCTTGCACTTACTTCTGTTCAGATTTTTTTCCCTTCTTCCCCCAACCCCCTCCCCCAGATGGCAGGCAGTCTTATACATGTTAAATATATTACAATATATTCTAGATACAATATATGTGTGTAGAACCGAATTTCTTGTTGCACAGGAAGAATTGGATTCAGAAGGTAAAAATAACAGTTTACACTCATTTCCCAGTGTTCCTTTTCTGGATGTAGCTGATTCTGTCCATCATTGATCAACTGGAATTGGATTAGCTCTTCTCTATGTTGAAGATATCCACTTCCATCAGAATACATCCTCATACAGTATCATTGTTGAAGTGTATAATGATCTTCTGGTTCTGCTCGTTTCACTTAGCATCAGTTGATGTAAGTCTCTCCAAGCCTCTCTGTATTTCTCCTGTTGGTCATTTCTTACAGAACAATAATATTCCATAACATTCATATACCATAATTTATCCAACCATTCTCCAATTGATGGACATCCATTCATCTTCCAGCTTCTAGCCAATACAAAAAGGGCTGCCACAAACATTTTGGCACATACAGGTCCCTTCCCCTTCTTTAGTATTTCCTTGGGATATAAGCCCAGTAGTAGTATGGCTGGGTCAAAGGGTATGCACATTTTGATAACTTTTTGGGCGTAATTCCAGATTGCTCTGCAGAATGGTTGGATTCTTTCACAACTCCACCAACAATGCATCAGTGTCCCAGTTTTCCCACAGCCCCTCCAACATTCATCGTTATTTGTTCCTGTCATCTTAGCCAATCTGACAGGTGTGTAATGATATCTCAGAGTTGTCTTTATTTGCATTTCTCTGATCAATAGTGATTTGGAACACTCTTTCATATGAGTGGAAATAGTTTTAATTTCATCATCTGAAAATTGTCTGTTCGTATCCTTTGACCATTTATCAATTGGAGAATGGCTTGATTTCTTATAAATTAAAGTCAATTCTCTGTATATTTTGGAGATGAGGCCTTTATCAGAACCTTTAACTGTAAAAATGTTTTCCCAATTTGTTACTTCCCTTCTAATCTTGTTTGCATTAGTTTTGTTTGTGCAGAAACTTTTTAATTTGATGTAATCAAAATGTTCTATTTTGTGATCAATAATGGTTTCTAGTTCTCCCTTGGACACAAACTCCTTCCTCCTCCACAAGTCTGAGAGGTAAACCATCCCATGTTCCTCCAATTTATTTATGATTTCGTTCTTTATGCCTAAATCTTGGACCCATTTTGATCTTATCTTAGTATGTGGTGTTAAATGTGGGTCCATGCCTAGTTTCTGCCATACTAATTTCCAGTTTTCCCAGCAGTTTTTGTCAAATAATGAATTCTTATCCCAAAAGTTGGGATCTTTGGGTTTGTCAAACACTAGATTGCTATTTTTATTCACTATCTTGCCCTGTGAACCTAACCTATGCCACTGATCAACTAGTCTATTTCTTAGCCAATACCAAATGGTTTTGGTGACTGTTGCTTTATAATACAGTTCTAGATCATGTACAGCTAGACCACCTTCACTTAATTTTTTTTTCATTACTTCCCTTGAAATTCTCGACCTTTTGTTGTTCCATATGAATTCTGTTGTTATTTTTTCTAGGTTATTAAAATAGTTTCTTGGAAGTCTGATTGGTATAGCACTAAATAAATAGATTAGTTTAGGGAGTATTGTCATCTTAATTATATTCGCTCAGCCTATCCAAGAGCACTGAATGTCTTTCCAATTATTTAAATCTGACTTTATTTTTGTGGAAAGTGTTTTGTAATTTTGCTCATATAATTCCTGACTCTCGTTTGGTAGATATATTCCCAAATATTTTATACTATCGACCGTTATTTTGAATGGAATTTCTCTTTGTATCTCTTGCTGTTGGATTGTGTTAGTAATGTATAAAAATGCTGAGTATTTATGTGGATTTATTTTGTATCCTGCAACTTTGCTAAAATTCTGAATTATTTCTAATAGCTTTTTAGCAGAGTCTTTGGGGTTCTCTAAGTATACCATCGGGTCATCTGCGAAAAGTGATAATTTGATTTCCTCATTACCTACTGTAATTCCTTGAATCTCTTTCTCGGCTCTTATTGCCGAGGCTAGAGTTTCTAGTACTATATTGTAAAGTAATGGTGATAGTGGGCAACCTTGTTTCACTCCTGATCTTACAGGGAAAGGTTCTAGTTTATCGCCATTACATATGATGTTTACTGAAGGTTTTAAATATATGCTCCTTATTATTTTAAGGAATAGTCCATTTATTCCTATACTCTCAAGCGTTTTTAGTAGGAATGGATGTTGGATTTTATCAAATGCCTTTTCTGCATCTATTGAGATGATCATATGGTTTTTATTAATTTGATTATTAATATGGTCAATTATACTAATAGTTTTCCTAATATTGAACCAGCCCTGCATTCCTGGTATAAATCCCACTTGGTCATAGTGTATTATCCTGGGGATGATTTTCTGAAGTCTATTTGCTAATATCTTATTTAAGATTTTAGCATCAATATTCATTAAGGAAATTGGTCTATAGTTTTCTTTCTCAGTTTTCGATCTACCTGGTTTAGGTATCAGTACCATGTCTGTGTCATAGAAGGAATTTGGTAGGACTCCTTCAATCCCTATTTTTTCAAATAGTTTACATAGCATTGGAGTTAGTTGTTCTTTAAATGTTTGGTAGAATTCACCTGTAAATCCATCTGGTCCTGGGGACTTTTTCTTAGGAAGTTGGTTGATAGCTTGTTCTATTTCTTTTTCTGAAATGGGACTATTTATACTACTTACTTCTTCCTCTGTTAATCTGGGCAAGCTATATTTTTGAAGGTATTCTTCCATTTCATTTAAGTTATCGAATTTATCAGCATAAAGTTGAGCAAAGTAGCTCCTAACTATTGTTCTAATTTCCTTTTCATTTTCAAGACTAACAATTTGCTTTTTCTCTTTCCTTTTTTTTAATCAGGTTTACTAAGGGTTTGTCTATTTTGTTGGTTTTTTCATAGAACCAACTCTTAGTTTTATTAATTAATTCAATAGTTTTTTTTTACTTTCAATTTTATTAATCTCACCTTTTATTTTTTGAATTTCAAGTTTTGTGTTTGTCTCGGGGGTTTTTAATTTGTTCCTTTTCTAGCAATTTGAGTTGTAAGCCCAATTCGTTGCCCCTCTCTTTCTCTATTTTATGCAAGTAGGCTTGTAGAGATATAAAACTTCCCCTTATTACTGCTTTGGCTGTATCCCACACATTTTGGTATGATGTCTCATTATTGTCATTTTCTTGGGTGAAGCTACTAATTATGTCTATGATTTGCTGCTTTACCCAATCATTCTTTAGTATAAGATTATTTAGTTTCCAATTATTTTTTGGTCTATTTTCCCCTGGCTTTTATTAAATGTAATTTTGATTGCATTGTGGTCTGAAAAGGATGCATTTACTATTTCTGCCTTACTGCATTTGATTTTGAGGTTTTTATGCCCTAGTATATGATCAATTTTTGTATAGGTTCCATGAACTGCTGAGAAGAAAGTATACTCCTTTCTGTCTCCATTTAGCTTTCGCCAAAGATCTATCATATCAAACTTTTCTAGTATTCTATTTACCTCTTTGACTTCTTTCTTATTTATTTTGTGGTTTGATTTATCTAATTCTGAGAGTGCAAGGTTGAGATCTCCCACTATTATAGTTTTGCTATCTATTTCCTCTTGCAGCTCTCTTAATTTCCCTTTTAAAAATTTAGATGCTGCACCACTTGGTGCATATATGTTTAATATTGATACTGCTTCATTATTGATGCCACCCTTTAGCAGGATATAATGCCCTTCCTTATCTCTTTTAATTAGATCAATTTTTGTTTTTGCTTGATCTGGGATGAGGATGGCTACTACTGCTTTTTTGGTTTTGCCTGAAGCATAATAGATTCTGCTCCACCCTTTTACTTTTAGTTTGAATGTCTCACCCTGTTTCAGGTGTGTTTCCTGTAAACAACATATAGTAGGATTCTGACTTTTAATCCAGTCTGCTAACTGCTTCCTCTTTATGAGGCAGTTTGCCCCATTCACATTTATGGTTAGAAGGACTAATTCTATATTGCTTGCCATCCTATTAACTCCTGCTTATGCTTTTCCCCTTTCCTTCCCTTTTACCCCCCTACCCAGTATTAAACTGATGAACACCACTTGCTTTTCACAGCCCTCCCTTTTTAGGATCCCTCCCCCACCTTAAAGTTCCTCCCCTTATTTTACCCCTTTTCCTCACAATTTCTGTATTCCCTTCCCCTTAGCTTACTCCTTCCCTTTCACTTTTCAATGAAGTGGAAGAAGTTTCACCATAAATGGAATATGTCTATTGATACACACTATGTTCATCTCCCTCCTTTCTTTCCCTCAGATATAATAGGTTACCTTTGCCTCTTCATGAGATGTAGTACCACCACTTTACACTTTTTTATGAAATAATTTCCTTTTCACTTCTATTTTCTAAGACAAATTGTACATATGTTCTTTACATATTTTTTGTGTAGGTCTGGTTTGTTTCATCAAAAATAGATGGAATTCATTTATTTCGTTAAATGTCCATCTTCTTCCCTGGAAAACGATGCTCATTCTTGCTGGGTAAGTTATTCTTGGCTGCATACCAAGTTCCTTAGCCTTTCGGAATATCATGTTCCAGGCCCTGCGTTCTTTTAATGTGGACGCTGCTAGATCCTGGGTTATCCTTATTGTGGATCCTCCATATCTGAATTGCTTTTTTCTAGCAGCTTCCAATATCTTTTCCTTTGTCTGATGGTTCTTGAACTTGGCCACTATATTTCTTGGCGTTTTGATTTTAGGGTCCCTTTCAGTAGGTGATTGATGAATTTTTTCAATGTCTATTTTACCCTCTGTTTCCAGAACATCTGGGCAGTTCTCTTTGATAATTTCCTCGA
The DNA here is from genome assembly GCF_048593235.1 of Sminthopsis crassicaudata. Taxonomy (NCBI): domain Eukaryota; kingdom Metazoa; phylum Chordata; class Mammalia; order Dasyuromorphia; family Dasyuridae; genus Sminthopsis; species Sminthopsis crassicaudata. The sequence goes on from NC_133620.1 coordinate 324,337,831, forward strand.
AAATGGTGTCCAAGCTCTTTTTTTCCTCACATTTTTCAAGGAGTCCGATTATTCTCAAATTGTCTCTCCTGGATCTGTTTTCCAGGTCTATTGTCTTTCCAATAAAGAACTTGACATTCTTTTCAATTGTTTCATTTCTCTGGTTTTGCTTGACTACCTCTTGGTTTCTCCTTGAGTCATTCATTTCTACTTGTTCCAGTCTAATTTTCAATGATGTATTTTCTTCACTCACTTTTTTTATATCTCTTTGTAATTGTCCAATTGAGTTTTTATCTTCTATGGAATTTTTTTCCATTTTATTTTTTAGAAAGCTGTTTTCTTTTTCCAGCTCACTAATCCTGTTTTCCTTGGAGTTGTTTACCTTTTCCAGCTCACTAATCTTGTCTCTCAATGATTTGATTTCTTTATCCACTCTGTCTTTAAATGCATGTGATGACTTCTCCAGGCTCTCTTGCCAAGATTCCCTTTCCTTTTCCCATTTCTCTTCCAGCTCTCTTGTGAGAGCCTTTTTGATTTCCTCTATGAGATTCTTTTGTATTGAGGAGCAGCTCATATCCCCCTTAGGGGATTCCTCTGGGGACAGTCTGTTTTTAGTCTCCTCAGTATTTGAAGTCTGCTCTCTCTCCATACAAAAGCTATCAATGGTTAGAGCCCTTTTGAATTTTTTGTTCATTTTGTCAGAGTAGGAATCGAAGAAAACAAATTGACAAGAGAAATTGGTCTGTTTTGCAGGGGATGGGGCTGGATGGTATTAATGGGCTTCCTCTACAGACTGGGGGTAGGGCAGCAGAGAGCCACTAACAGAACGGTGATGACTGTACTGAGTCTGCGCTCTGAGGCTCTGAGAACTCGCTGAGTCAGTCCAGGTGGGGGTTGGGGGTGGCCGGGTTCTGAGAGATGCTAGCTTTCTGGGGTTTTAATCTTCATCTCCGCACCCTCTCCGCTGCTCCTGGCTTGCTGCCAAGATGGAGTATCCACACTGGGGAAAAAGTCTTTTCGCAGAAATGGCAGAGATCGTACCCCTCCCCCTCAGGTCTGAGCTGTGTGAGCTGCCTGTCTCGCTCTGCCTGCCCTCAGTCTGCGCCCAGTCTGATTGACTCTCCCCCGAGCAAACACAGACCTTTTCTGGAGACTTTCAAGGATGTCTTCTCTTGGTGATTATTTGTGGGTTTCTTTCTGGGTCAAGCATTAAGTCTGAGGCTTGTCATGAAGTAAGTTCTGAGAGAAAAGGAGGAGCTCAAGCAGCTGCCTGCCTCCACCCAATTTGCTCTTTTATTAAGATGCTTTAAAAAGCCCTTAAGTACAAGTACTTCTTTGAGAAGGAAGTAAAAATAAGAGCACATTAAAACCAAAGGCCACACACAAAATACATCCCATTCTATTTGGTAGTACTTCAATTTTCATTATCTTCATAGCTAGTTTTAAGCTCTACAATCAAGAATGACTTAAAAAATATGAAGAGATTTGATAGAATTGATGGGGGTTGATGTCCCTTTAAGATTCCTTTCTAATTGCCCAACCCATGGCTGACCTTGATTCACAAATCCTGGTCAAAAGAACACTTTTGAATATCCGGGCCCAGCCCCCACCCTCAGCTCAGCTTCCCCCAGCCCTCACCTGATCTGAGCTAATTGAAAAGCCCACTGAGAACTTGGGGTACTGCCCATCATCTTCTAAATATAAAAGAAACGAGCCAGAGCACTCTCTTTGCAGGAGCCCTCCCATCCAACACATGGTATCCTACCGATCATGTAAGGGTTCCTGCCCACCTAGCAGCCACCTTTGGGCCTGGCATCTTTCTAACTTAACTTTACCTCCAAATTTCTACAATAAACCTTTTTTTTTTTTTTTTTTTTTTTTTTTTTTTTTTTTTTTAAATCAATCTAGGTTTTCGGGCCTGTAAATTCATTTACGGGGACACTACGCCCCATGGGATTATCTTCCTATCTATATGCTGAGAAATGGGGTTTCCCCTTTCCTTTCCCTCATTAGAACTACTACATGCTATAAAAAGAGAAGTCATTCTCTTCTAGTCACCTCTAATTCTTTCTTCTTCCTAACTTGCCTATTTCTGTTGAAAATACAATTATTCTTCTAGGTTACCAGATTTGCTATATCAGGTATCATCATCTTTTCCGTTGTCTCACCTCTTATATTTAAAAAAATACAGAATATATTATATAGAGTATACAATAGCTTCCTTCGAATATCAGATCAAGTGCCACCTTCCACAGAAAGCTCATCTTGATTTTAATACTTCCCACCCCTTCATTAGAAATTAACTTGTTTATATTTTGTATGTATTTCTTCTATGTACATACTGTATTACCTGATAGCATATAAACTTAAAAGACATAAAGTGTTTCTTTTTTGTGTTTGTTTTTGTATTCTTAATTCCTAGAAAAGTGCTTGGCATATATTAGGCACTTAACAAATGAATAACTGATTAAGAGAACAAGAACACAGATGATTCAAAAAACTGAATAACAGATTTCTTTTTAAATTATTATTAAAGAAACTAAAAAATATTTTAAAGTGATAAAGAGAAAAAGATTCTCATTTAAATTCAGTCAGATATATCTATTTCTCTCTCTTTTGCCCTACCACCATGATCATGGAAACTATGCATTTCCAGCATGAGGGAGAAAAAAAAGTGAGCAATGATAAAAGAGAAAAAGAAGAAGGAAAAAAAAGATAGAGAAAAATGAAAGAAAGAAAAGACCAGAAATTGATACGTAAATAGTAAATAGTTAAAAAAAAAAAGGGGGGGGGTAGTGAGAAGAGATGTAGGATTTGTAGGATAAATAATATTTAAACTCATTCCTCTTCTAAGCCCTCAAGCTGCAAATGTTTATCATAAAACAGGAAAGGGAAAAAAAAAAGAGTAGGAAAAGGCCAAATGAAAACTTTATGAGACTATGAGACCAAAAGGACAAGGCTAATAGTCCATACTCTCATCTATTGTGTATTGTGTATTGTATCCACTTGTTAATAGATCACCATTAACTTCTATCACTGTTTATATGAAAACAGAAGAAAGAACTTCCAAATGCTTTTTCTTTTTTCTTGAAAATTTGTTTTTCTTGAAAAATAATTAGCTATAACTAGAATTAAAAGATAATTGAAAAAAAAAAGGTGAAGATTTGAGAGGAAAAGGTGCCAAAAGAAGGATTCATTTCAACCAAATGGTTGAAATATGGTTACAGACAAGCACCTCAGAGGATTCATCTTCCAATGAGTTATCTAGTAGCCTTTTCCATCTCATCTTTTTTAACCTTCTCTTATGCTAACTAAAGCCGATTCAGGGAGTTCAGCAACAAATGTGGAATGTTATTGCAACACTTAGGTGGGGTTTTTTTGTGTGTTTTTTTTTTTTTTTAACTCCTTAAGTCCATTCAGTCACTTTTATTTTTATACTCTTTCTCTAACACTTTTTAGATGTTAATATTCCCATTATGTTGTTATATTTTGACCAATATGTTCCATTTCTAGAACAACTGAGAAAAGCAAGAAGACAATGGTAAAGACAAAGTAAAATTAGGGCATAAATAAACTACATTATATGTTCAGACAAAGAAAGCTTCTGAAAGTACTCTTCTTATAAACAGATGTTAAATTATTTTATTCAACAGGGGAAATTATAATGCATAATGAAAAGGCACCAAGCATCACAGGAAACAAACAAGCAACATTTTATTACATCCATAGAGTGCAATAAAAGACTCATTATTCAATAAGCCATTTGAAGTGAAATGAAGCCAGATTTATGTTTCATTGACTTATCAATACGTTTTCAGGGGGAATTACATGTATTTCATAGAATAGGACAAACTCTACATAGTAACTTATACAACAACAAAATGACAGTCATTTTGAACTGTGTCATTAACCTATTACTTGATATAACCTAATGTTATATAAAAGTATCACCACTGCAAAAATGGCCAGAGAAACATTGTAAGAATTGTCAGACAAAGAGCCTATGAGCCAGCAGACATCCGCATATACTTACATCAGTGTCAGGCCCTTTATCTGCACCCGGACAAGAGAAAGTGACAAATTCATGGCACCTCTTGTGAACAACAAAACAGCAAACTGGTAGAGAGAAAATAAAACCACAATTAGAAAAGGTTTTCACTTGCTCAAACAAATTTAATTTGACTATAAATGGAATGCTTTAAAAAGTAATCAGATGGCATTCATTCAAAGACTTATAGTATTCACTACTGAATTAAATATAGATACATTTCCATCTTCAATAAATTTTAAACTTCAATGATTGTATAACATTAGCTATTACCATAAACAAGTCAGGTAATATATCTGAGCCTTAGTTTCCTCACCAATAAATTCAGAAAAATAATAAATATAATATCTATGCCATAATGGTTATTCTGAGGCTCAAATCAGATAATTTAACTGCAAAATTTTAAGCACTTTGTAAATATGAGTTATCATCATAATCTCTTTACATGTGTGTATGTCCACACATACCCACAAATATATACATGTGGGCATGTATGTATATATTATGTATGTATGCATATACCTTGTAATAGCTAAGTGGGTCAATGAATAGAGTGTTGGACCTCATTCAAAACTGGCCTCAGACATTTACTAGCTTTTCTCAAATGTTACTTAATGATTTTAGTTGCCAAATTCAAATGTATTAAATGTTTTTTTGACCTTAAAATTTAAGTGTTATTGGTGATTTCTCACTCTCACCCTGCATGACAGTTGCCAAAGCCTGTTGATTACATCTTTGTAATATCTCTCAAGCATGCCTTCTTCTTTCTTCTGACACTGCCATGATCCCAGTGCAGGCTCTCATCACCATAAACATGGTCTATTGTAATATTCTTTTCATTGATCTCCATGTTACAAATCTTTTTACACTTCAATTCATCTTTTCATCAACCATCAAAGTGACTTTCCTAAAGTATAGGTATGTGACCATATCACTTCCATAGTCAATAAACTTTAGTGGCTTTCAATCACTTCCACAATCCAATACAAAATCTTGTGTTTGTCATCTACATCCATGCATAAGCTCCCCACCTTTCCAGTCTTCTTAAATCTTGTACCTCCCATCTTTCATCCCTAACCTTCACATATATGCTCTTTTATTCTAACTATACTTGCCTTTCTTGCTTGTCTTTGATCAAGGCATTCCATTTCCTGACATTTTCAATAACAGTTCCCCATGCATGGAATATTCTCTCTCCTTCACCTTCTGGTTTTTTCAGGCTTAACTTTACTTTCAAGGCTTAATCAAAATCAAAATCACATCTGCTTTCCTAATCTAATGCCTTATGATTGTGATGAAACACTGCTGTGGTATAAGAAATTATGAGTTCAAGATGACAGGAAAAGATAATGACGAATTGGAGGGAATGTGGGAAAACTGGGACATTGATGCATTGCTGGTGGAGTTGTGAGAAGATCCAACCATTCTGGAGAGCAATCAGGAATTATGCCCAAAAAGTTATCAAACTGTGCATACCCTTTTATCCAACAGTGCTACTACTGGGCTTATGTCCCAAAGAGATCTTAAAGAAGGGAAAGGAACCCATATGTTCAAAAATGATTGTGGCAGCCCTTTTTTCATAGTGACTAGAAACAGGAAATTGAATGGATGCCCATCAATTGAAGAATGGCTAAATAAATTGTGGTATGTGAATGTTATGGAATATTATTGTTCTATAAGAAATGACTAGCAGGATGAATATACAGAGAGGCTTGGAGAGACTTACATGAGCTAATGCTAAGTGAAATGAGCAGAACCAGAAGATCATTATACACTTCAACAACAATTATATATGGATCAATTCTCCTAGACATGGCTCTCTTCAACAATGAGAGGATCCAAATCAGTTCCAATTGATCAATAATGAACAAAACCAGCTACATACACCCAGCGAAAGAACACTGGGAAATAAGTGTGGACCACAACATAAAATTTCCATTCTTTCTGTTATTGTTTGCTTGCACTTTTGTTTTTCTTCTCGGGTTATTTTTACCTTTTTTTCTAAATCCGATTTTTCTTGTGCAGCAAGATAACTATATAAACATGTATACATATATTGTATTTAACATATACTTTAACATATTTAACATGTATGGGACTACCTGTAGTCCCATACACTACCTGCCATCTAGGGGAGGAATATGTTTTGTCAATAAATAGCTATTTAAAAAAAAAAAAGAAAAGAAAGAAATGATGAGCTCAGTGATCTTAGAAAAACATGGATGGTCTTGCACAAAAATAATGAAGAGCAAAGAACAATGTATATAGTACTAGTGTTGCAAGAACAACTTTTAAGTGACTGAGTCATGTTGACTATAAATACACAAATTAACTTCAAAGGACATATAAAAGAAGATGCTGTTTTCATCCAGAGAAAGAAATGATAAAAAGAAGTATATATAGATTGATTTTACATACATATAGACACACTGCACACATTTGTGCCTAATGGCAGCCATCTCTAGAGTAGAAAAGTCAAGAGAAGAAAAAAAGAAAGTGATATAACTCTATTATATATTTAAAAGAAACAACAAGTTGTATATAATAGATTTTCAGTTTCATATACAATCATCTTTTTTCCTATTCTACTATATTATGGAAATACTTGTTTCACTTCTTAAGTTTAGGAAAAAAACAAATAAAAATTTTTTAAATTCCAGCATCCTCCTTCTGATTATTTCATGGCTAGCAGTAGTTCCATCACAGGGCTATTGTGAGATAATGGATATAGAGCATTTTGCAAACCTTTAAACCATATAAATGGTAGCTATTATTAATACCAGATAAAGAAGGCATTTTAGATGAGAATAATAGCATATACAAAAAGTACCAGGATAAAACAATGAAGATTTATTTGATGAATGGCAAAGAATTCAGCTTAGCCAGAACAGAAGATTCATATAAGAGGGTGAAAGAGAAGACTGCAATAGGAGACTGCAGCCAGAATTTGGAAGATCGTGAATACTAATTTAAGGAATTTAAACATTATTCTATAAACCAAAAGTTCTTAATATTTTTAAACTTTTAGAAAATAAATTTTCATTTCATAAATTAAAATAAAAAATAAATACTTCAATATAATTGGCATCCCTTGTAATCTTACATATTTTATTTTATGCACTTAATATTATTTGAAAAGGGAGTTCATAGATTGTACCAGATTACCAATTAAGTAATCATACACACACAAAAGTTAAGAGGGGTAGAAAAATCACATAATCACAGCTATGCTTTAGGAAGATTTTTCTACAAGAAATACAGAGGATGAATTGAAGGGGGAGACACATGAGGGAGGAAATTATTCAGGAGAGTATTATAATAGCCATTGGTAATGAGGACCAGAAATGGGATAAAAAAGGACAGAACAGAGTGAGTTTGGAAGAGGAAAGAAAAAGAAAGGAGGAGAAGATAGGAGAAATTTGAAAGGAAGGGAAGAGAACAAAGAAGGCAGTGAAAAGAACAAGATAAAGAGTCAGGGTAAAGGGGGAACGAGCAAAGAAAGTGGAAGGGTAAAATGCCCTATTTATTTCAGAAGAAGGTGAAGGGGTAAATAGGATATAGGAGAAGAGAAAAAAAGAAAAAAACTAAGAGGTAGGAAAGAAGAAAGGTAATATTATTCATCTTTCATTCTCAAAGAGCATTAATGACATCATGAGGGTGACTTGCATGTAAATTGGATTTAAGTGAGACTGAACTATGCAAAGTTATCAGTCTTAGTCTCTTCCCCAGGCATAGCAGTCTAATGGTTAAAACAAAAATCAAGATAATTGACCAAGGCCCCAGTTACAGTGGGCGACTGGCTTTTTCAATGTAAGGTTTTCCCAGGTGGTGATAACAATGACAAGTGAGGGTAACTACTTAGACATGGAAAACTATTGAAGATATGGAATTAAGAATTGGCATATTCTAGATTGGGAGGCCATTGGTATCATTACATGAGATAGGGAAGTCAAAGAAATATTTATTTAGTGGAAAAGTGTACATCTGCCTGGAGTCAGGAACTCTCATCTTCCTGAGTTAAATAAAATCTGATCTCATACACTTATTAGCTGTGTGTCTCTGGGCAAGTCACTTAACTCTGTTTGCCTCAGTTACCTCAGATGTAAAATGGCCTCAAGAAGGAAATGGCAAACCAATCCAGTATGTTTTCCTAAATGGGATCACCAAAAGATAGACACAGCTGATAATGACTTAACAACAACAACAACATGGATTGTTAGCTCAGTTTTTGAAAAGAGACAGAGGAACTGACAGGGCAATAAGATAACAAAAGACTACCAATCATATATGGACACCAAAGACTGGGGAGAACTCAGGGCTAAAAATACAGACTTAGGAGTTATCTGTCTTTAACTTGTGAAAAATTACTTTTAAGTCCCTCTAAATGAAACAAGTCAGTTATTGTAACCTCTGGAATTTCTCTGTGACAAACAAAAATGTACAATGAGGATAAAGTTCTATTGGTTAGAAGAGAATTTTTTTGGCTTATTATGACCTATGGCCAGAAGTCAGCCTACTACTCTTAGTGTTTTCCTCTTGTCCTGGGAGGAAAAAGAAATAATTTGTAAGTTATGAAAATTAGACTCAGAGTTTTCAGATTTTGGAAAAATCTTTGTAGAAATCAGAAAATTGGATTTCTCTTTTGGGTTGTAGGAGAGAGACTAGGATAAAGGTTCTAATCTATGAAGACCTCTGGGGCTGAGACAAGAAATTAGAGACTGCAATATTTGGCCAAGAAGAATGATGATATTTTCTCCCCCACTTGATACTTCTTCCTCCCTCTTTCCTTTCCTCCCTCCCTCCTTCCTTCCTTCCTTCCTTCCTTCTTTCCTTCCTTCTCTCTCTCTCTTTCTTCCCCTTCTTCCTTTTTTCCTCTCCTCCTCCTCCCTTATCTTCTTCCCCCTTATCTGTCCCTCTTCCCTCTTCCCCCTTTAATCCCTACCCTGGGCCAAGTTGAGAGGAGTTCCTATTCTAAACCTTACCTTTGTTCTTTAAAGTTATAATTAGTTTGAATTTTCCAGCTAGATAAAATTCAATTGATTATAGCTCCTTCTGATCTGGGTGCTTCATTATTTTTGAAAAGAGAATTGCAAGGTAGTGAGGACAAGGTACACAGATGAAAGCCAAGAGGACAGAAAGGACAGATCCTTTCTGTCTAAATTGTCAAGAGCAAGCAGTATTTCCCCCCTGCTCCAATCCCCTTGCAGGGGCTTAGGAGCTATCTCAGAGAGAAGATTTTAATACTATATAAATTTCCCCAAGTAGAGAAAGGTCAAGCCACACGGATCTAAATCTCTATCCTTCCCTTGGGCTAAAGTCAGGGCGCTTTAAAAAATAGCTGTGTGGTTATATGGTTGTGCTAAGGACATTCACAAAGGCTTTCCATATGTATTTCCACACATGCTAACAATAAACTTTCTGCAAGGTATAAAATAAACAGAAATATTCTCTAAGACTTATTTAGAGAATAAGTCACAAAGTTGGGAAGAGGAAGGAAATACCTAGAAAAGAGCAATGATGTACATAGTAAAAGGGGATGGTCAATCAGAATGCAGTAGCTAACTTTCTACCTCACTTGCAATCAACCCACACTTAAGATATACATGCTAAATAAGAATCTCATATGGGATATTTTAATTCATTTTCTTTTATGTCTAAGGAGCTTAAAAATCATTCTATCTCTTCATTTTTTATGCAAAGAAGAATTTCTTGCATTTTGTTGCATAGAAATGCCAATTTTACAAAATAAGTTGTATTTTCTTTCTGAATTTTTATTTCTTAAGTTTATTTTTATTCATTTTATTTAATTTTTTACAACTTTAAGTTCCACATTTTGTTAATTTTGGAAAAGAATCAATATGAACTGGATTTCAACATTTAATTTCCTATTGTTGAATTCTTAAATTTTGGTTCCTTCAAAAGTACAATTTCATTTTTTATCCTATCTTCTTTTTCTTTTCTCTTACTGAGATTTTGACCAGAATTTTTGATATTGATTCTCTTTTGTGGTTTAATTAGTCTCATTTTAAGTTTTGTTTTTCTTTTCCCCTGTTGTTATTTGCTTTAACTCTGCCTAAGCTATTACACTGCCATATCTAGGAGTAGCATTACATCATAGCAATTATTGAGAGCCAGACCTGTTGCTAATTCCTTTCTTTCACCACTTTTTTTTTCCTAATAAAAGGAGAGAGTGCAAAAAGCAAAGAAGCATTAGAATAGGATATAACAAAAAAAAAAAAGTATAACAATCACAATCATGAATTTGAATTGGACAACTCATTCATGGAGGAGAGAGAATTTGTCATAAAGCAAAAACAGAAAACATGTATAAGAATAATGTTTATAAAAATAATACATTTTAAAGTTGTAGATTTATATACTCAACTTGAGAAGCTAGGGTAAGACATATTATGCAACAGGTGAATTCAAGCAAGGTTAACAACCAGGACCACTGACAAAGTAATGGTACAAATAAATACAATAAAGCAAGATAAGCAAAGACATATGCTTAAAGATAACATAAATTGTTTTTTGTTTTTTTTTTTTTTTTTGTGGTATAAAAAGTAGCTTTATTTTGCCACCGATATGACATCCACCCATTCCTTTTTTTTTTTTTTTTTTCCTTTTTTATTTTTAATTTTTTATTTTATTTTATAATTATAACATTTTTTGACAGTACATATGCATGGGTAATTTTTTACAACATTATCCCTTGCACTTACTTCTATTCAGATTTTTTCCCTTCCTCCCCCAACCCCCTCCCCCAGATGGCAAGCAGTCTTATATAAAGATAACATAAATTGTGAAATAATATGTGTGTGTGTGTATACACACATGCACACACATACATTAGCATACCTTCTACATATCCAATGAAAAAAGAAGTTAAAATGTATGGGGAAATAGGCTCCAAAATACTAATTGCTGGGAAATTTAGTAGATCTCTTTCAGACACTGACAAAGCTAACTAAAAGATAAAGAAAACAAAAATTCAAATAGAATTTTGAAAAAAAATAATATCTATGAATTTTTAGCAGGATAGGAATCTTTCACTATAAACCATATCTATTTCTCAGTATCTTTACAAAAACTGCCCAAATGCAGTTATAAGATTAATATTAATTTTGAGTAATATTTGACAAATCTAATATATTCTAAAATCCAAAATCTATAAAATTGATACAAATACATAATACTCTCTATATAATACTACTTTGATTTATATATCATTATAATGTATTGTCATTGTCATTTATTATATAATAGTACATATAAAAACAGGAAACTTTATAGTTAAAGAAAATAAAAATTAATTCTTACATGAAAAAGCTAAAGCTATCAACAAGCATATTTTTAAATGTATCATTTTACTAATAAAAAGAATAAAGCAAATACTCCTTGAGTGAAAGACTGTCTTGTCTTTTTTTTTTTAATCCCTTGCACAATGCTTATTGCATAGGGGCATTACTAAATGCTAGTTGACTGGTTGAAATTAAAATAATTCTATGGTCCTATCATATATATATATGTATATATATATATATATATATGTATGTATGTATGTATATATCTCAGATGGCCAAAAATGACAATGAGGAAATAATAATTATTTGGAGGTGATAGAACTCAGAACAGACAAGCACACTATTGATGAAGCTGAGAATTGATTCAACTATTCCAGAAAATAATTTGAAACCATAACCAAAGGGTCACTAAGTTTCCTATACCACTTGACCCAGCAACAAACACTACTTTTAAGCATAGGTTGTAACGAGGTCAAGGACAGAGGGAAAGAACTCATATGTACAAAAATATTTATAAAAGAACATTTTTTTTTGTTAAAAGAACTAGAAACAAAATAGATGTTCATCAACTGGGGAATAGCTGCACTGATTCTGGCAGATGAATGTAATGGAATTTCATTTCCCATAAGAATTGAACCATATAATCACTAAAGTCTCTTTCAGCTGGAAATCTATAATTCTGGAACTCTGTGTGACTTTCCCAAGGTCACACACAGCCCATAAGCAGCAGAATTAGAACCAGAATCTAGGTCTTCAAGACTTTGTAATGCCGTGGACACATTATAATGAATCTGGAATCAAAATGCTGGAGTTCATATCCGGAGCACAAAATATATAACCATATGACGTTGGGCAAGCCACTTCTTTGAATTCTTCTTCAAAAATAGGGGATCAGCTAGGTGGCACAGTGGATAGAGCACCAGCCCTGAATTCAGGAGGACCCGAGTTCAAATCTGGTCTCAGACACTTAACACTTTCTAGCTGTGTAACTCTGGGCAAGTCACTTAACCCCAGCCTCAGGGGGGAAAAAAAATCTTTACAAATGAAAGTAATATTACATATGCTAACTCCTTTATAAAGAAAATACTTTTTTGAATCTTATGACTATAGAATTATTATTATAACCACATTCATTACAGAAATATCCAAAAGAGAAATTTAAAATTAGTTTCAAAACTGAAATAAATTCAATAAATATTTCAGGGCCTACTGCATAGAGAAGATTGTATTAATTTTTCCTCCTTTCCCTCAAAAATCTCACTACATTAGATCCTGGTTTATCTATAAGGTAATCCTATAGTATTGAACACAAAATGAACAATGCGGGAGAGGAAAGATATTTCCCATTATTATAACACAATAACAAGTTCACATTATGTGGTCCTTTTCGAATTCATTCAAATATACTCTTCATTTAAGACTTTTGTTATTTACTCTTTTTAAATTTCACTCCATTCCAATAGACATGAGATGGAAAATGCTATCTGTATCCAATGAAAGAACTATGAAACCTGAATATGGATCAAAGCTTATGTTCACCTTTTTATTTTTGTTTGTTTTTCTTTTCTTGTGTTTTTCCCCCTTTTCATCTGATTTTTCTTGCATAGCATGACAAACATGGAAGTCTATTTAAAAGAATTGTATACATTTAAGCTACATCAGATAACTTGCTATTTTGGGGAAGAAAAAATTGGAACACAAATGTGAATGGTAAAAACTATCTTTGCTTATATTTGGAAAAAATAAAATACTATCAAAAATAAATAAATAAAAATAAATTTCATGCCAGTCAAAGACAAAAAAAAATAATAATAATGTGCTGAAATTATGACAGGACATAAGCTTTGGAAATAGCTAAGAATTTTAAGACATTTATTCTGGCCCTGTACAAGTTTCTTGAGTCAATTAAAAACCCAAGGGAGGTTTAATAATACAAATACATTCTAAATTGGTCCTAAAAATATGCTGTAATGAGTAACTATACATAAATGAACTACCAAACTCATCTTTTTTTTTTTTTTTCAAATACAACACATTGTTTGGTCAGAAAGAAAAAGTTTCCATGCCAAGTTTCATGATCAGTTTACAAAGACAGGCAAAATCCAGACAGTAAACCTTATTCACAATTCAAAGCACTTCATATTGAAACATGGTCTTCTCTTCCTGTTAACATAATTCGTTCCGGCCAAGATGGCGGCGTGGAGGCAGACAGCTGCTTGAGCTCCTCGTTTTCTCTCAGAACTTACTTCATGACAAGCCTCTGACTTAATGCTTGACCCAGAAAGAAATCCACAAATTATCACCAAGAGAAGACATCCTTGAGAGTCGCCAGAAAAGGTCTGTGTTTGTTCGGGGGAGGGTCAATCAGACTGGGCGCAGACTGAGGGCAGACAGCCAGAGCAAGACAGGCAGCTCACACAGCTCAGACCGGAGGGGGAGGGGTGTGATCTCTGCCGTTTCTGTGAAAGGGCTTTTGCCCCAGCAAGCCAGGAGCAGCAGAGAGAGGGTGTAAACACCGGAGGTGAAGATTAAAACCCCAGAAAGCCAGCGTCTCTCAGAGCCCGGCACCCCCAACCCCCACCTGGACTGACTCGGTGCGTTCTCAGAGCCTCAGAGCACAGACTCAGTACAGTCATTGCTGTTCTGTTAGTGGCTCGCTGCTGCCCTACCCCCAGTCTGTAGAGGAAGCCCATTAATACCATCCAGCCCCATCCCCCGCAAAACAGACCAATTGTTTCTCTTGTCAGTTTGTTTTCTTTGATTCCTACTCTGACAAAATGAACAAAAAATTCAAAAGGGCTCTAACCATTGACAGCTTCTGTGTGGAGAGGGAGCAGACTTCAAATGCTGAGGAGACTAGGAACAGAATGTCCCCAGATGTATCCCCTGGGAGGGATATAAGCTGCTCCTCAATACAAAAGAACCTCATAGAGGAAATCAAAAAGGCTCTCACAAGAGAGCTGGAAGAGAAATGGGAAAAGGAAAGGGAAGCTTGGCAAGAGAGCCTGGAGAAGTCATCCCATGCATTCAAAGACAGAATGGATAAAGAAATCAAATCATTGAGAAACAAGATTAGTGAGCTGGAAAAGGTAAACAACTCCAAGGAAAACAGGATTAGTGAGCTGGACAAAGAAATCAGCTCTCTAAAAAATAAAATGGATAAAATGGAAAAAAATTCCATAGAAGATAAAAACTCAATTGGACAATTACAAAGAGATATAAAAAAAGTGAGTGAAGAAAATACATCATTGAAAATTAGACTGGAACAAGTAGAAATGAATGACTCAAGGAGAAACCAAGAGGGAGTCAAGCAAAACCAGAGAAATGAAACAATTGAAAAGACTGTCAAGTACCTTACCAGAAAGACAACAGACCTGGAAAACAGATCCAGGAGAGACAATTTGAGAATAATCGGACTCCCTGAAAAATGGGAGGAAAAAAAGAGCTTGGACACCATTTTCGAGGAAATTATCAAAGAGAACTGCCCAGACGTTTTGGAAACAGAGGGTAAAATAGACATTGAGAAAATTCATCGATCACCTACTGAAAGGGACCCTAAAATCAAAACGCCAAGAAATATAGTGGCCAAGTTCAAGAACCATCAGACAAAGGAAAAGATATTGGAAGCTGCTAGAAAAAAACAATTCAGATATGGAGGATCCACAATAAGGATAACACAGGATCTAGCAGCGTCCACATTAAAAGAACGCAGGGCCTGGAACATGATATTCCGAAAGGCTAAGGAACTTGGTATGCAGCCAAGAATAACTTACCCAGCAAGAATGAGCATCGTTTTCCAGGGAAGAAGATGGACATTTAACGAAATAAATGAATTCCATCTATTTTTGATGAAAAAACCAGACCTACATAAGAGGTTTGATCTTCAAATACAGAACTCAAGAGACTTCTAAAAAAGGTAAAAAGAAATCTTGAGAACTATACTTCTGTCAAAAAAATATGTAAAGAACATATGTACAATTTGTCTTAGAAACTAGAGGTGGAAAGGAGATTATATCATAAAAAAGTATAAAGTGGTGGTACTACATCTCATGAAGAGGCAAAGGTAACCTATTATATCTGAGAGAAAGAAAGGAGGGAGATGAACATAGCGTGTATCAATAGACATATTCGATTTATGGTGAAACTTCTTCCACTTCATTGAAAAGTGAAAGGGAAGGAGTAAGCTAAGGGGAAGGGAATACAGTAATTTCGAGGAAAAGGGGTAAAATAAGGGGAGGATCTTTAAGGTGGGGGAGGGATCCTAAAAAGGGAGGGCTGTGAAAAGCAAGTGGTGTTTACCAGTTTAATACTGGATAGGAGGGTAAAAGGGAAGGAAAGGGGAAAAGCATAAGCAGGGGTTAATAGGATGGCAAGCAAAATAGAATTAGTCCTTCTAACCATAAATGTGAATGGGGCAAACTGCCTCATAAAGAGGAAGCAGTTAGCAGACTGGATTAAAAGTCAGAATCCTACTATATGTTGTTTACAGGAAACACACCTTAAACAGGATGAGACATTCAAACTAAAAGTAAAAGGGTGGAGCAGAATCTATTATGCTTCAGGCAAAACCAAAAAAGCAGGAGTAGCCATCCTCATCTCAGATCAAGCAAAAACAAAAATTGATCTAATTAAAAGAGATAAGGAAGGGCATTATATCCTGCTAAAGGGAAGCATCAATAGTGAAGCAGTATCAATATTAAACATGTATGCACCAAGTGGTGCAGCATCTAAATTCTTAAAAGAGAAATTAAGAGAGCTGCAAGAGGAAATAGATAGCAAAACTATAATAGCGGGAGATCTCAACCTTGCACTATCAGAATTAGATAAATCAAACCACAAAATAAATAAGAAAGAAGTCAAAGAGGTAAATAGAATACTAGAAAAGTTTGATATGATAGATCTTTGGCGAAAGCTAAATGGAGACAGAAAGGAATATACTTTCTTCTCAGCAGTTCATGGAACCTATACAAAAATTGATCATATACTAGGGCATAAAAATCTCAAAATCAAATGCAGTAAGGCAGAAATAGTAAATGCATCCTTTTCAGACCATAATGCAATCAAAATAACATTTAATAAAAAGCCAGGGGAAAATAGACCAAAAAATAATTGGAAACTAAATAATCTTATACTAAAGAATGACTGGGTAAAACAGCAAATCATAGACATAATTAATAACTTCACCCAAGAAAATGACAATAATGAGACATCATACCAAAATGTGTGGGATACAGCCAAAGCAGTAATTAGGGGAAGTTTTATATCTCTACAAGCCTACCTGCATAAAATAGAGAAAGAGAGGGCCAACGAATTGGCTTTACAACTAAAATTGCTAGAAAAGGAACAAATTAAAAACCCCCAGACAAACACAAAACTTGAAATTCAAAAAATAAAAGGTGAGATTAATAAAATTGAAAGTAAAAAAACTATTGAATTAATTAATAAAACTAAGAGTTGGTTTTATGAAAAAACCAACAAAATAGACAAACCCTTAGTAAACCTGATTAAAAAAAGGAAAGAGAAAAAGCAAATTGATAGTCTTGAAAATGAAAAGGGTGAACTCACCACTAATGAAGAGGAAATTAGAACAATAGTTAGGAGCTACTTTGCTCAACTTTATGCCGATAAATTCGATAACTTAAATGAAATGGAAGAATACCTTCAAAAATATAGCTTGCCCAGATTAACAGAGGAAGAAGTAAGTAGTTTAAATAGTCCCATCTCAGAAAAAGAAATAGACCAAGCTATTAACCAACTTCCTAAGAAAAAATCCCCAGGACCAGATGGATTTACAGGTGAATTCTACCAAACATTTAAAGAACAACTAACTCCAATGCTATTTAAACTATTTGAAAAAATAGGGATTGAAGGAGTCCTACCAAATTCCTTCTATGACACAGACATGGTACTGATACCTAAACCAGGTAGATCGAAAACTGAGAAAGAAAACTATAGACCAATTTCCTTAATGAATATTGATGCTAAAATCTTAAATAAGATATTAGCAAATAGACTTCAGAAAATCATCCCCAGGATAATACACTATGACCAAGTGGGCTTTATACCAGGAATGCAGGGCTGGTTTAATATTAGGAAAACTATTAGTATAATTGACCATATTAATAATCAAATTAATAAAAACCATATGATCATCTCAATAGATGCAGAAAAGGCATTTGATAAAATCCAACATCCATTCCTACTAAAAACGCTTGAGAGTATAGAAATAAATGGACTATTCCTTAAAATAATAAGGAGCATATATTTAAAACCTTCAGTAAACATCATATGTAATGGTGATAAACTAGAACCTTTCCCTGTAAGATCAGGAGTGAAACAAGGTTGCCCACTATCACCATTACTATTCAATATAGTACTAGAAACTCTAGCCTTGGCAATAAGAGCCGAGAAAGAGATCCAAGGAATTACAGTAGGTAATGAGGAAATCAAATTGTCACTTTTCGCAGATGACATGATGGTATACTTAGAGAACCCCAAAGACTCTGCTAAAAAGCTATTAGAAATAATTCAGAATTTTAGCAAAGTCGCAGGATACAAAATAAATCCACATAAATCCTCAGCATTTTTATACATTAATAACACAATCCAACAGCAAGAGATACAAAGAGAAATTCCATTCAAAATAACAGTCGATAGTATCAAATATTTGGGAATATATCTACCAAAGGAGAGTCAGGAATTATATGAGCAAAATTATAAAACACTTGCCACAAAAATAAAGTCAGATTTAAATAATTGGAAAGACATTCAATGTTCTTGGATAGGCCGAGCGAATATAATAAAGATGACAATACTCCCCAAACTAATCTATTTATTTAGTGCTATACCAATCAGACTCCCAAGAAACTATTTTAATGACCTAGAAAAAATAACAACAAAATTCATATGGAAGAATAAAAGGTCGAGAATTGCAAGGGAACTAATGAAAAAAAAGTCAGAGGAAGGTGGTCTAAGTGTACCTGATTTAAAGCTATATTATAAAGCAACAGTCACCAAAACCATTTGGTATTGGCTAAGAAATAGACTAGTTGATCAGTGGCATAGGTTAGGTTCACAGGACAAGATAGTGAATAAAAATAGCAATCTAATCTTTGACAAACCCAAAGATCCCAAATTTTGGGATAAGAATTCATTATTTGACAAAAACTGCTGGGAAAACTGGAAATTAGTATGGCAGAAACTAGGCATGGACCCACATTTAACACCACATACTAAGATTAGATCAAAATGGGTCCAAGATTTAGGCATAAAGAACGAAATCATAAATAAATTGGAGGAACAGGGGATGGTTTACCTCTCAGACTTGTGGAGGAGGAAGGAGTTTGTGTCCAAGGGAGAACTAGAGACCATTATTGATCACAAAATAGAACATTTTGATTACACCAAATTAAAAAGTTTCTGCACAAACAAAACTAATGCAAACAAGATTAGAAGGGAAGTAACAAATTGGGAAAAAATTTTTACAGTTAAAGGTTCTGATAAAGGCCTCATCTCCAAAATATACAGAGAATTGACTTTAATTTATAAGAAATCAAGCCATTCTCCAATTGATAAATGGTCAAAGGATATGAACAGACAATTTTCAGATGATGAAATTAAAACTATTTCCACTCATATGAAAGAGTGTTCCAAATCACTATTGATCAGAGAAATGCAAATTAAGACAACTCTGAGGTATCATTACACACCTGTCAGATTGGCTAAGATGACAGGAACAAATAACGATGAATGTTGGAGGGGCTGTGGGAAAACTGGGACACTGATGCATTGTTGGTGGAGTTGTGAAAGAATCCAACCATTCTGGAGAGCAATCTGGAATTATGCCCAAAAAGTTATCAAAATGTGCATACCCTTTGACCCAGCCATACTACTACTGGGCTTATACCCCAAGGAACTACTAGAGAAGGGAAAGGGTCCTGTATGTGCCAAAATGTTTGTGGCAGCCCTTTTCATAGTGGCTAGAAGCTGGAAGATGAATGGATGTCCATCAATTGGAGAATGGTTGGGTAAACTATGGTATATGAATGTTATGGAATATTATTGTTCTATAAGAAATGACCAACAGGAGAAATACAGAGAGGCTTGGAGAGACTTACATCAACTGATGCTGAGTGAAACGAGCAGAACCAGAAGATCATTATACACTTCAACAATGATACTGTACGAGGATGTATGCTGATGGAAGTGGATTTCTTCAACATAGAGAAGAGCTAATCCAATTCCAATTGATTAATGATGGACAGAACCAGCTACATCCAGAAAAGGAACACTGGGAAATGAATGTAAACTGTTATTTTTACCTTCTGAATCCAATTCTTCCTGTGCAACAAAAACTTCGGTTCTACACACATATATTGTATCTAAATTATACTGTAATATATTTAACATATATAAGACTGCTTGCCATCTGGGGGAGGGGGTTGGGGGAGGAAGGGAAAAAATCTGAATAGAAGTAAGTGTAAGGGATAATGTTGTAAAAAATTACCCATGCATATGTACTATCAAAAAATGTTATAATTATAAAATAAAATAAAAAATTAAAAAAAAAACAAAAAAAAAAACCCATAATTCAACTCCTAGGGGAGACAGCAATAATTTTAAAGTTCCCTGACCTGAAGGGGCTTCTGTTCTAACAACTTCTCAGTGACTCTAAAGTCCTTTGATTTTGGAATCTGTGACTCTGAGGTTCCCCCACCTCCAACCTAATACTGTTGTTCTAACAATCTATCTGTCAATAAACATTACTGTCTGTTGGTCAGTGACTGTAAAGAGCCACGAATAGTGGGAGAACTCTCAGTGAGATATAAGACCCTTAATCCCAGAGGAAACCTTCTGACAATGTCTGATTTGGCTCTCATCTCCTCTTTGGGCATCTCACCCTTCCTGAGAAGTCAGGGGTGGGGGAGAGAAATGGGGTATGACAAACTATGTTCTACTTGAAATGGAGATACTTACAGTAAAAGAGGCATTTACATAGTAATAGCAGGGTGCTGACAGTACATGCTCAGTGTGCTGTAGTAATTTAATTGTCCGCAGGTATTTAGGGGCTGAAATAAGGACTCCATCTTAGACCATCTTCATGGGTCTTTGCTTCATCACTCCTCCACTAAGACCAAGGACTCAGGCTGGTCCCAAGATCCTTCAAAGAGCTAGTCTGGATAGTATATTTTGGCACCCTAGCATGGGAGCTCTAGAAAGTATAGTACATTTTGGTATCTCAACTTGGGGGGGGGGGGGCTCTAGAAAGCACACTATAAGTGATAACCAAATTTCAGAGACCACTCCTTGGTTTTATCTCTGGACCACAAAATGATCATATCAATGAACATGAAGAACTAGATAAATGTGTCTCCTTGCTTCTGTTTATTTGCTAAATTCTCTTGGAATTTAGACTGTTTCAATTGGTATACAATTACAATAAATTTTGCCTTTTGTCTTGGATATAAGTTCAAGATAGTCTCTTCCCAGACAGCAGAACCCAAAATCTTAATAAAAAGTCCAGGAATGAATATGCCAAGCCCCTTCCAAGTCTGTTCTCTCCCATTATTCCCTACCTTACAAGATTATTTTCTCAAACATTCTCAAATCTCTCCATCTGAACATTAGGGAATTTAAAAACAACCCAGTTAAGCTAATCCATATTAATTATGAATATTCTTCTCAATATGAAATCCTTAATAATATTCAAATGAATAAACATTTAATAAACAGTTGATTTTCTTTAACCCTCAGCTAAAATCCTACCTTCTTCAAGAAACTCTTCTCAGTTTTTTTTTTAATCTTAGTGCCTTCCCTCAGAAATCACCTCCAATTTATGCTGTTTACAAACACTTGTTTTTATATTGTTTTTCTTGGTAAATTTTGAAGAGTGGTGTAGTGAATAGACAGTTGTGTGTAGAGTCAGGAAGACTCATTTTCTTGAGTTCAAATCCCACCTAAGAAGTTTATAAGCCATATCACCTGAGCAAGCCACTTAAACTTGTTTGCCTCAGTTTCCTCTTCTATAAAATGAGTAGAGAAGGAAATGACAAACCACTCCATTATTTTTGCCAAGAAAATACCAAATCGGATCACAGAGTTGGACATGACTGAATAAAATGGACAACTGAAAAACATTAGACTCTGAACTCCTTTGAAAAGCAAAGGCTATTGGTTTTGCCTTTCTTTGTATGCCCAGCCCTTTCCAGAGAACCTGGCATTTAATGCCTAAAAAAATTTTGTTAACATAGGGTACAAGGCAATCTGTTAGGTACTGGAGATGCAACAAAAAAGAATTCATTCTGTTGGGGTGAATAAGCTCTCAGGAAAAAATACCCCAGGTCTTTGGTAGCTAAGTGAGCCATAAAGAGGAACATTAACAAGAGTAGACAATTAGAAGTTTAACCTATTCCAGGAAACAACCAGGAGGAGAAATGATAGGATCATTTTGTACTTAAGTGGGACCTTTTGTTGTCCATAAGAGAGTCTTATAGCAATGGGCTCTCCTTGAATTCCAAGTAGAATTCCTTGCATTGACAAAATTATCATAAATCCTTAGAGGGTCAAGTTATAGCCATTAATCCCTAAGGTTATACTTAACCTGCTTACTAAGCATCACAACAACAGGTTCATTAGGAATTGCCTCCTTTATGGCTGGAAGTTCTCTAGGAAGTTATTTGGCTGTCAATAGCATAATAAAATCTTTGCCTCTTGATTTGGAGATGGTCCAAGCCTACAAATTATTTTGAGACACTTCACAACACCAGCCTGAAATCTCAAAATATTTGAGGGGCTCAAACCCCATACCCCATCAATTCCTTGAGTTCAAAGATCTTCATTATACTCACATAATTAAATGGGTACAGAAGGATTCAAAACATAAAGTTGTTTTTTTACAAAGTAATATTAAGAGGCAAAAATGTCAAATTGTAATCACCTGATAATATTTGGGGATAAGAGGTAAAGATGAGAGTATAGGTGGAACATACCACACCACTGATTCACTCAATCATCAACATAATTTCCTCTCTCTATGACTCAACCTCTGTATTGATGAAGCATGAACAAAGCTATGTTTCCAAAGGCTGTCATCCTATTTGCAAACAGTTTTTCTAAAAAATGTGAAACAGTGAATAAAAATATTAAAATCTTGTCTGCCATACATATTTTTGGGGAATGGAATTAATATTGAATAACTGAATTCTACACAAATGAAAATTTGTATATTTGCCTTCAGTATTAAAACCTCTCCTACTATAAAAGATGAATCATTCACTAGGATCAAATACCAGTCTAAAATGTAAAGTAGGGACATATATAACTAACAGCTTTTTTTTCTTGAGGAAAAGATTACAATTCAAATTATCATGATATATTTCCACCCCCTACAATTAGTGTTACATGGAAATGGCAGCTAGAGCTTTTTTTTTTTTTTTTTTTTTTTTTTTTGCTGAAGCATACAAAATTGTAACTCCTCCCTTCACAGAATTCTACTATCATCACAGGAAGAAAAAACAACAGATTTTAATTTAATATTGAATCATTTTGATTTTAAACTCTTCATACCTAAACATTCGCAAAAGAGAAGATGATCCCTAAATTATGTTATGTTTTTTAAAAGAAAGCAAGTTTTAAAAATTTTCTTTTTTACTATCATAAACATGAAAATTTCCTTATACCAACAACATTAAAATACAATTATACTGAATATTTTGAACATTTTAAAAATACATATATTAAAACTGAAGTAAGTACTTTCAAAATTACTTTGTTTGACTTCACCTCTCCTTTCCCTGCCTAATCCTAGTAATGTTTCCAATTCTCCTTTCTGAATATATTTTTATCCCACTTTTCTTTTTAAAATCAGTATAACTACTCACCTAATCTTCCAACTGTCTCCTACTCCCTCAAAAGAAATTCTCTCTTATAATATAAAATAGTATATAAAAATTTCTGTACATTAGCGATGCCTAAAAATGTATGCTTCATTCTTTATGTCTACTGCATTACCTCTTTGTCAAGAGGAAGAAGGTATTTTTAATCATTAGACTTGCTCATGCCCTTAATCACAAATTTTAAGAGCCTTTGACCGTTGTGTCTCCTTTGCAATGTTCTAGTCATTATATAAATCGTTCTGATCCTTTTCAATTTACTCGGAATCAAATCATACAAGTTCTTCTAGGTTACTCTGAAACTCTTTGCTACATAAGAGAATGCTGCTATAAACATTTTTATTTATTTGAGAAGTTTCTTTCTTGGATCTCATTGGGATATAATACTATCTTTGGATTAGAGGGTAAGAGAAAGTTAAGTGAATTTTTGAGTACACTTCCAAATTGTTTCCAAAAATTGCATAAAATGATAATTCTACCAACAAATACAATACCATACCTCTTTTCCCACACATTTTCAGTTATTATCACCTTTCCCTACCAAGGCTGCATTCTTGCCTCTAGACATCAAAACCAGGCTCTTGTCACTTTATCATCCTGAAATTTCCCTCAGCACCTAAGGCCTCTATGCCATTGTTGTGTGCTTTTCACTGTGGAACCCTCAATAACAGACTCTTGCCTATTGATGAATACTTTTTTGAATCTTCATTTATGGAGAAGCCCAGACTCATCTTCATTCTCCTTTCAAATCTGTTCCTAGGTTCAAGACTTAAGTTTATTCATTCTTCCCCTCTTTTCCCCACTTTTAAGTTTTGGGGTTTTTCTTCTCTTTCTTTTTAAAATCTTTAAATGGGGCATGGTTTGTCAAGTAGGGGACCACTAATGGGATTGGAAAGATTCTGAAATTGGAATGACAATTTTATAAATAAACTATTTCTAAAATAATACTAGTATTTGCAATGAAAAGCTTCTGGCAAGAGCTCACAGTAGGGCTAGAAAATATAGCATCTTAAGAAACACTCCCAAGATGTGTTTGGGAAATATTTCAGGGCTTCAATATAAAAACAAACAAACAAACAAACAAACAAACAAACAAACAAACAAACAAATAAACAAAAGTCAACCTGACCATATAACTAAGATTGAGAAGCAAATAGTCTTTTTTTTTAATTATTAATTTTACAATTATAACATTTTTGACAGTACATATGCATAGGTAATTTTTTACAACATTATCCCTTGTACTCCCTTCTGTTCCGAATTTTTCCCATCCTTCCCTCCACCCCCTCCCCTAGATGGCCAGCATTCCCATACATATTAAATATCTTATAGCATATCCTGGTACAATATAAGTGCAGAACCGAATTTTGTTGTTGTTGTTGTTGCAAAGGAAGAATTGGATTCAGAAGGTAAAAATAACCTGGGGAGAAAAACAAAAAATGCTAACAGTTTACACTCATTTCCCAGTGTATCTTCTCTGGGTGTAGCTGATTCTGTACATCATTGATCAATTGGAATTGGATTAGCTCTTCTCTATGTTGAAGATATGCACTTCCATCATAATATATCTTCATATAGTATTGTTGAAATGTATAATGATCTCCTAGTTCTACTCATTTCACTCAGCATCAGTTGATGTAAGTCTCTCCAAGCCTCTCTGTATTCATCCTGTTGGTCATTTCTTACAGAAAAATAATATTCCATAACATTCATATACCATAATTTACCCAACCCAATTGATGGGCATGCATTCATTTTCCAGTTTCTACCCACTACAAAAAGGGCTGCCACAAACATTTTGGCACATACAGGTCCCTTTCCCTTGTTTAGTATTTCCTTGGGATATAAGCCCAGTAGTAGCTGGATCAAAGAGTATGCACAGTTTGATAACTTTTGGGGCATAATTCCAGATTGCTCTCCAGAATGGTTGGATTCTTTCACAACTCCACCAACAATGCAACAGTATCCCAGTTTTCCCACATCCCCTCCAATATTCATCATTATTTGTTCCGGTCATCTTAGCCAATCTGACAGGTGTATAGTGGTATCT
This sequence comes from Sminthopsis crassicaudata, assembly GCF_048593235.1. Taxonomy (NCBI): domain Eukaryota; kingdom Metazoa; phylum Chordata; class Mammalia; order Dasyuromorphia; family Dasyuridae; genus Sminthopsis; species Sminthopsis crassicaudata. Next base: position 324,363,103 of record NC_133620.1, read on the forward strand.
CAGAATTGTCTTAATTTGCATTTCTCTGATCAATAGTGATTTGGAACATTCTTTCATATGAGTGGAAATAGTTTCAATTTCATCATCTGAAAATTGTGTGTTCAATGTTTGACCATTTGTCAATTGGAGAATGGTTTGATTTCTTATACATTAGAGTCAATTCTCTGTATATTTTGGAGATGAGGCCTTTATCAGAACCTTTAACTGTAAAAATGTTTTCCTAATTTGTTACTTCCCTTCTAATCTTGTTTGCATTAGTTTTGTTTGTACAAAACCTTGTTAGTTTGATGTAATCAAAATTTTCTATTTCGTGATCAATAATGATCATTAGTTCTCCTTTGTTCACAAATTCCTTCCTCCTCCACAAGTCTGAGAAGTAAACCATCCTTTGTTCCTCTAATTTATTTATGATCTCATTCTTTATGTCTAAATCATGGACCCATTTTGATCTTATCTTTGTGTGTGGTGTTAAGTGTGGGTCCATGCCTAGTTTCTGCCATACTGATTTCCAGCTTTCCCAGCAGTTTTTGTCAAATAATGAATTCTTATCCCAAAAGTTGGGATCTTTGGTTTTGTCAAACACTAGATTGCTATTTTTATTCATTATCTTGTCCTGTAAACCTAACCTATTCCACTGATCAACTAGTCTATTTCTTAGCCAATATCAAATGGTTTTGGTGACTGCTGCTTTATAATATAATTTTAGATCAGGTACAGCTAGACCACCTTCACTTAATTTTTTTTTCATTACTTCCCTTGAAATTCTCAACCTTTTGTTCTTCCATATGGATTTTGTTGTTATTTTTTCTAAGTCATTAAAATAGTTTCTTGGGAGTCTGATTGGTTTAGCACTAAATAAATAGGTTAGTTTAGGGAGTTTTGTCATCTTGATTATATTCGCTCGGCCTATCCAAGAGCACTTAATGTCTTTCCAATTATTTAAATCTAACTTTATGTTTGTACAGAGTGTTTTGTAATTTTGCTCACGTAATTCCTGACGTTCCTTTGGTAGATATATTCCCAAATATTTTATACTATAGACAGTTATTTTGAATGGAATTTCTCTTTGTATCTCTTGCTGTTGGATTGTGTTGGTAATGTATAAAAATCCTGAGGATTTATGTGGATTTATTTTGTATGCTGCAACTTTGCTAAAGTTCTGAATTATTTCTAATAGGTTTTTAGCAGAGTCTTTGGGGTTCTCTAAGTATACCATCATGTCATCTGCAAGGAGTGATAATTTGATTTCCTCATTACCTACTCTAATTCCTTGAATCTCTTTCTCGGCTCTTATTGCCGAGGCTAGCATTTCTAGCATAATATTGAATAGTAATGGTGATAGTGGGCAACCTTGTTTCACTCCTGATCTTACTGGGAAAGGTTCCAGTTAATCACCATTACATATGATATTTACTGACAGTTTGAAATATATGCTCCATATTATTTTAAGGAATAGTCCATTTATTCATATACTCTCAAGCGTTTTTAATAGGAATGGATGTTGGATTTTATCAAATGCTTTTTCTGCATCTATTAAGATGATCATATGGTTTTTGTTAATTTGGTTATTGGTCGATTGTGCTAATATTTTTTCTAATATTGAACCAGCCCTGCATTCCTGGTATAAATCCCACTTGGTCATAGTGTATTATCCTGGGGATGATTTTCTGTAGTCTTTTTGCTAATATTTTATTTAAGATTTTACCATCAATATTTATTAGGGAGATTGGTCTATAATTTTATTTCTCTATTTTCAGCCTACCTGGTTTAGGTATCATACCATGCCTGTGTCATAAAAGGAATTTGGTAGGACTCCTTCAATCCCTATTTTTTCAAATAGTTGACATAACATTGGAGTTAGTTGTTCTTTAAATGCTTGGTAGAATTCACATGTAAATCCATCTGGTCCTGGGGGTTTTTTCTTAGGGAGTTGGTTAATAACTTGGTCTATTTTTTTTTTTTTTTCTGAAATAGAACTATTTAGACTATTTATTTCTTCCTCTGTTAATCTGGGCAAGCTATATTTTTGAAGGTATTCTTCCATTTCATTTAAGTTATCGAATTTATTGGCATAAAGTTGGACAAAGTAACTCCTAACTATTGCTCTAATTTCCTCTTCATTAGTGGTGAGTTCTCCCTTTTCATTTTTAAGACTAACAATTTGCTTTTCCTCTTTTTAATCAGATTTACTAAGGGTTTGTCTATTTTGTTGGTTTTTTCATAGAACCAACTCTTAATTTTATTAATTAATTCAATAGTTTTTTTTTTTTTTTTTTTTTTTACTTTCAATTTTATTAATCCTCCCTTTTACTTTTAGAATTTCAAGTTTTGTGTTTGTCTGGGAGTTTTTAATTTGTTCCTTTTCTAGCATTTTTACTTGTAAGCCCAATTTGTTGATCTTCTCTTTCTCTATTTTATGCAAGTAGGCCTCTAGAGATATAAAACTTCCTCTTATTACTGCTTTGGCTGTATCCCACACATTTTGGTCTGATGTCTCATTATTGTCATTTTCTTGGGTGAAGTTATTATGTCTATGATTTGCTGTTTCACCCAATCATTCTTTAGTAAGAGATTATTTAGTTTCCAATTATTTTTGGTCTATTTTCCTCTGGCTTTTTATTGAATGTAATTTTCATTGCATTGTGGTCTGATGAGGTTTTTATGTCCTAGTATATGATCAATTTTTGTATAGGTTCCATGAACTGCTGAGAAAATAGTGTACTCCTTTCTGTCTCCTTTTAACTTTCACCAAAGATCTATCATATCAAACTTTTCTAGTATTCTTTTTACCTCTTTGACTTCTTTCTTATTTATTTTGTGGTTTGATTTATCTAGTTCTGAGAGTGCAAGGTTGAGATCTCCCACTATTATAGTTTTGCTGTCTATTTCTTCTTGCAGCTCTTTTAATTTCTCTTTTAAGAATTTAGATGCTGCACTACTTGGTGAGTATATGTTTAATATTGATACTGCTTCATTATCTATGCTATCCTTTAGCAAGATATTCCTTATCTTCCCTTCCTTATCTTTTTAAATTCCTATCCCTTCCTTATCACTTTTTTTTGTTTTTGCTTGATCTGAGATTAGGATGGCTACCCCTGCTTTTTTGGCTTCACCTGAAGCATAGTAGATTCTGCTTTACCCTTTTACTTTTATTCTGAATGTATCACCCTGTTTCAGGTGTGTTTCCTGTAAACAATATATAGTAGAATTCTGGCTTTCATCCAGTCTGCTAACTACTTCTTTATGGGGGAGTTTATCGAATTCACATTTATGGTTACAATGACTAATTCTATTATTGCTTGCCATCCTATTAACCCCTGCTTACCCTTTTCTCCTTTCCTTCCCTCTTATCCCCCTCCCCACTATTAACTTGTGAATACCACTTACTTTTCACAGCCCTTCCTTTTAGTATCCCTCCCCCACCTTAAAATTCTTCCCCCTATTTTACCCCTTTTCCTCACAATTTCTGTATTCCCTTCCCCTTAGCTTACTCCTTCCCACCCACTTTTGAATGTAGCAGAAGTTTCACCATAAATCAAATATGTCTATTGATACATACTATGTTCATCCCCCTCCTTTCTTTCGCTCAGATATAATAGGTTACCTTTGCCTCTTCATGAGATGTAGTACCACCACTTTACCCTTTTTTATGATATAATTTCCTTTCCACCTCTGGTTTCTAGGACAAATTATACATGTGTTCTTTACATATCTTTATGGCAGAATTATAGTTCTCAAGATTTCTTTTTACCTTTTTAGAAATCTCTTAAGTTCTGTATTTGAAGATCAAACATTTTGTGTAGATCTGTTTTTTTCCTCAAGCATAGATGGAATTCATTTATTTCATTAAATGTCCATCTTCTTCCCTGGAAAACGATGCTCATTTTTGCTGGGTAAGTTATTCTTGGCTGCATATCAAGTTCCTTAGCCTTTCAGAATATCATATTCCAGGCCCTTTGTTCCTTTAATGTGGACGCTGCTAGATCCTGGGTTATCCTTATTGTGGCTTCTCCATATCTGAATTGCTTTTTTCTAGCAGCTTCCAGTATTTTTTCTTTCGTCTATTATGATTCTTGAACTTGGCCACTATATTTCATGGCATTTTGATTTTAGGGTCCTTTCAGTAGGTGATCGATGAATTTTTTCAATGTTTATTTTACCCTCTGTTTCTAAAACATCTGGGCAGTTCTCTTTGATAATTTTCTGGAAAATAGTGTCTAGGCTCTTTTTTTTCCTCACATTTTTCAGGGAGTCTGATTATTCTCAAATTGTCTCTCCTAGATCTGTTTTCCAGGTCTGTTGTCTTTACACTAAGGTACTTGACATTCTTTTCAATTGTTTCATTTTTCTGGTTTGGCTTGACTACTTCTGGGTTTCTCTTTGAGTTATTCATTTCTACTTGTTTAAGAATAATCTTCAATGATGTCTTTTCTTCACTCACTTTTTTTATATCTTTTTGTAATTGTCCAGTTGAGTTTTTAAGTGAGTTTTTTTCTTCTGTGGATTTTTTTTTTCATTTCACCCATTTTATTTTTTAGAGAGCTGATTTCTTTTTCCAGCTCACTAATCCTGTTTTCCTTGGAGTTGTTTACCTTTTCCAGTCACTAATCTGTTTCTCAATGATTTGATTTCTTTACCACTCTGTCTTTGAATGCATGGGATGACTTCTCCAGGCTCTCTCACCAAGCTTCCCTTTCCTTTTCCCATTTCTCTTCTAGCTCTCTTGTGAGAGCCTTTTTGATTTCCTCTATGAGAGTTTTGTATATTGAGGAGCAGCTCATATCCCCCTTAGGGGATTCCTCTAGAGACAGTCTGCTTTTAGTCTCTTCAAGGTTTGAAGTCTGCTCTCTATCCATACAGAAGCTGTGAATGGTTAGAGCCCTTTTAAATTTTTTGCTCATTTTGTCAGAGTGAGAATCAGAGAAAACAAACTGACAAGAGAAACAATTGGTATGTTTCTGGGGGGGGATGAGGTTGGATGGTATTACTAGGCTTCCTCTATAGACTGTGGGAGACAGCAGCGAGGCACTAACAGGACAGTCATGGCTGTACTGCGTCTGCGCTCTGAGGCTCTGAGGCTGTAAGAACACGCAGAGTCACTCCAGGTGGGGATAGGGGTGGCCTGGTCAAGAGAGCTAGCTTTCCCGGGTTTTATTCTTTACCTCTGATGTTTACACTTTCTCTGCTGCTCCTGGCTTGCTGCCAAGAAGGAGTATACACACTAGGGTAAAGGTCATTTCCCAGAAATGGCAGAGATTATATCCATCCCCCTACTGTCTGCAGTGTGAGCTGCATCCCTTGCTCTCAGCCTGCATTTAATCTGTTTGTCCCCTGCCCTGAGAAAACACAGACCTTTTCCAGCAAAATTCAAGGATGTCTTCTGTTGGTGATTATTTGTGGGTTTCTTTTCCGGTCAAGCATTACTTCTGAGGCTTGTCATGAAGTAAATTCTGAGAGAAAATGCCATCTTCACAAATAGAGTCTTAATGGAAATGTTCAGAAGCAATTGATACAAGTAAGTCTTTTCAAATTCTCCTTTACTAGCAAGATGTTAGAAGAAAAACTCAAAAAATTTGATTTTGAAAAATAAAATATTTACTTATAAACAGAGAACAAGACTTTGTGACTCAGTAGAAGGAACATCTGATCTGGTCTCATCCCTACTTACTATTTTGCAACTTCTACTAAATCATATAACTTCTATAGGACTCCCTGCCTTCATAGACAAAAACGAGGAAGGGAATAACTTAAATGATGCCTAACATTCTCTATACCTCTAAAACTGATCTTATGAAGAAGAAATAGAATAATGGAGGAAAATATGAATTTTATACATCCTACAAGAGCATTATCTACTGTTGGTCCTATTAATGTCCAGTTATTTTCTTTCCTAAGTAATGAAGCCTCTGATACTCTCTACCTTCTTATTTTTCAGCAACATCATTCTAGAACATATTTCATTAAAAAAAAAAAAATAAGGAGGAGCAATGATGGTCATGAAATAGGAATGGGAATTAGTAATGAAAACCTAGATTCTATCCTGCACATATATCTTGAGAACCATAAAATGTAGCTCAAGCTGCACAAAAGAAATCTGACTTTATGTTTAAGTTCATTTTAGATAGAAATATATCTACTTAGGAAGCCATAATATAAGTTATGAAACAGTAATCTCATTGGCATTTATAAATATTCAACTAGAGATTTACATATGTTCACCAATTTTTTTTTGCCCTTTTTGACATTTAAGAAAAACCAAGAAGGATAATTTTTATAGGCCATACCTTTGGATGATGGCTATCTTAGAATATATGGTAAAGAGAACAAAATGAAAGAAGGTAGACAGGGGGTAATGTGGTAATGTTGGACCTTGTGTCTCTGATAACAATGAATGCCCTATTGTTGGAATTTGTGAATTGGTCCAATAACTTTGGAAAACAATTGGGAATTTGCAAGAAAAATCACTGTTATTTATGTCTGGCCCAGAGATCCCACAAGTAGGGGAGATCAAAAATAGAGATATCCCAAAATGTTGAGACCAATGGTGTTGTGATAGTAAGAAATTAGAAACAAAGTTGATGTCTATTATTTTGAAGAATGGCTTAAAAATGATATATATTATGTAATCAATATTGTACTAATTATATTGTCTGCAGATATATCTTAGTTCCTGCTTCATTGTACACTCATTTTGGATCTCTGATTTCTCCACCATGTACCTCTGCCACTTGATTAGGGAGTGAACTCACAGTATGAAATATATATACTTAAAAGATCCCAGCAACTACACATTCCATACAAAAAACCACATCTTTCCAACTATGCTGACTTCTAGAATGTTGAAAAATCTAGACCATTAAATCTTGTCATTTATAATTCTATCACATGAAAATTTTTTTTCTATTTCCTTTGGTAGCATTGAACCAATTTCGATACCTTTTAATCTTATCTTTATTTATGACATTGTTGTTATTGAGTTTTGTGGTTTTGGTGATTCTGCTTTTATCCTTTTGCACTGTGATATTTAGACTTGAGCATCAAAAGACCTAGGTTAAATTCTAGCTTGATCACTTATTAGTTGTGTGAGCTTTACAAAGTCACTTACCTTCTCTGGGTGTCAATTTCTTCCTTTGTAAAATGAGACAGTTGAATTAGATCCTTTAATGAATCCTTTCAATTGTAAAATATGTGAGTTTCATTTCCTTCAATCTGCCCAAAAGTGAATTCCTCACATTTGCTTATCCCTATAGTCTTTAACTTTGTAACTGTGTTTAGAAGTTGTTTGACCATCAGAGACAGAAAAGTCATAGATGTTATCACAATAAGATGGAAATTGCTAAACGAAAAGAGAGAAAGAGAGAGAGAGAGAGAGAGAGAGACAGAGAGACAGAGAGACAGAGAGACAGAGAGACAGAGAGACAGAGAGACAGAGAGACAGAGAGAGAAGTCCAGTTTCTAATTTTGAGAAAAACAATGTCTAATACTTAAAGGATACCTATGATCTTAACATTTAGAACACACTGTCATTGAGACAAATAGGAACTGGATAATTTAAAGGCTGGCATATGTTTAAAATGATTAAACAGAAAAAAAATATACATTAAATAAAAATAACTATATTAGGGGACAGGGCAGCTAGGTGACACAGTGAATAGAGTACTGAGTCTGAAGTTCAAAGACCTGAGTTCAAATACAATCCCAGACACTTACTAGTTGTATGACCCTAGAGTCACTCAACCCTGTCTCAATTTCTTCATGTATATATGATGTGCTGGAGAAAGAACTGAGAAACCATTTTAGTACCTCTGCCAAGAACACCCTAAATGGGGTCATGAAGAATTAGACATAATGGAATAGTAAGTAATGTGATGTATATTAGGATATAAAGAGTAGACAAATATGCCATTAAAAGATATAAATTGATTACCTAGAAAACTATGGAAAGTTATTGATGGTACCTTTAAAAAATTAAATGACTAGATTTGATTATGAGGTAAGTAAAACTAACCTTGACCTCATCCCAATCTTGTGGGCTCAATTAAAAGACAATTTTTCCCTGAAGAAATTCTATAGAAGTGGCCTCTAGGAGCTCTAAAAGTTTGATGGCAATTTGAGAATATGCAAGATAAGGAATGAAAAGGAGCTAAATTTGGAGTCAGAAGATGAAGATTGAAATCCAGGTTCAGTTGCTTACTGAGTGACTGAACAAGTCACTTAAACTCTCTTGGCCTCAGTTTCCTCCTCTTTAAATTAAGAAGCGTTGACCCAAATGACCATTATGTTCTCTAAATCTTTAATCTTATGATTCAGTGTCATTATGAATATTTATGGTCATACTATGTGGTAACATACCTTTTTTCCGCACTTTCTGAATTCTTCCCACAATGTCAAGTTCATCATCTGCCTTTTCTCACTTAAGTTAGAGTATCTATTTTATTAGAACTCAGGGAATTCTAGAAAAGAATCTTTCCTTTTAGTTGGAAGCATGAACTAATTGTGGTTGAGAAATAAGATAACCTGCTAAGCATTATGTTTGAGGAGGTAATAAAGTTCTGAGCAATAAGTAAGCTTCAGTTCAGGAGCTTATGATGACTTTATTATTACTATCATTTATACCTTTATCACTTTTTACCTTAGAGGCTATGAGACATTTTTAAGAAAGGAATACTTGGTCTCCAGTTCTGCTAATAATATATACTATGTAATCTTGTATAAATCAATTGACCTCTCAATGAGCTAGGCAACTCTCCAGGATTAAAAATTAAACATGCACTGCAAATTGTCACAGCCAGAAAAGGCTTAACATACCAGATGGGTTCCCTACATTGATTTAAAAAAAAAAAAAACAGATCTAAAACAAAATTTTAAAAATTAAACCAGTCTGTGTGTGGTCTATGGGAAAATTATTTTAAACCTAAATTCTAGATTCAGTACAAGAATATAGAAACTTATTTTAAAAGTCCAAATCAAAAGCAAGTTGCTTTGACTTCCAAATGAAAGGTTTGGCTGCATAAATTCACAGAACAAGTCACATTTCTCAAGGGAAATAGAGTATTTGGAATCTGAAGGCATAGGATGCTAATGTTATGCCTCAATTCTCTTTTATTGTCCTGACTCGGTTTCCCTAATTATCCTGATTCAATCTCCCTAAATAGTCCTGCTTCAGTTTCTCTAATTGTTCTGCTCTATCCCGCAAAACCACCCCTCCCTCTTTATCAGAATATTTGATGAGGATAAAAGATCTTATATTTTAGAATATCAGAATGCCTCTTCCCTATCCCAAGCTATTAGAATATCAGATATGGTTTTATCAAGATGCCTCTCCCCATTTCCAGGATGCCTCCCCCCATTATGTTATCTTCATCTCCAATGGCTCACCCCACCCCTGTCAGAGTCCCCTTCCTGCTCTCAGCATCCTGACTCCGCCCCTGCCTCAATGTACCTCCTGTGTCTGAGCCATCTGTATATATGTTATTGAGAACTCACATTTATTGCTGGATTCTTGGAGATGAGAGTCTCATTCAGCCCTGGGACCAAATCATGGATCCATTTGGTCCCAGTAAATCTCTCCCTTTCAAATAAAATATTGATACTCTCTAATCTCTATCTTGCCCCATTTTCTCTGGCATTACACGAGCTCTGTCACACACAACCTATATGACTAGTCCCTTGACTTCTCAACAATTTATTCCCTCATCTATAAAGTTATAAGTAATAATTCTATGGTCTCTTGCAGTGTTAAATCCTACGATTTTTAAAATCTTGGACAATGGTTTTTGTTTCCTTATAAAATGAGAGATTTGGATGGAGCAAATGATATTTCACACAAAATTCATTGTCATCAAATGTATCTCCTATGATTATTTTATGGAATACACTGTGTTGATTGACACTATTGTTTCTCCTTTCTCATACAATAAGAAAACTGGTTCTAAATGTCCAAATCCCTTCCAAATTGGGAAGAAGTGGCTGGTAGCATTTTAAAAGTGATTTTATTAATTATGTTTACTAATTTCTTTTTTAGCTAATTTTTTTAGTACTTTATAATTCCTCCTTATTTTGTAGGGTTCAAATAAAGTAATGGATAAAAACTACTGAATAAATTGTAAAGTACTATTAAAACATCAATTGTTATTGATATTAAAGAGGAAGGGAAACTATTCCTTTTACTGAAGCAGTGTTCCCTGAAAGATTATCACTGAACTGTGTTGGGTCCCCTTTCTGATCTCAGAGATCAGGATCTCCCAGGCTTCAAGGAGTCTAGAGAAGGCCCATTTTCCCAATATAAGAAGAGCAATACTATTTAAGGGCAAATCAACTCCCATAGATCTTTTTGAAATTCTAAATTCTCATTCAATTGAGAAATCATGTTCTGATCAGCTCAGGCTGTCCCAGACTCCCACCAGGATGCTCTATAGCAGGCTTCCTTCTGCTCAACATCTTGCTGAAGGCCCAAGCAATTTGCTAGGACCCTGCCAGCTGAGCATTTCTCAGCATCAAAACTCCATTTCCCCAATAGGACTCTCACTATAGAAGTCAATCTATTAGCAAACTGGTTTCTATCCAACAATAAACTTTCATTTTGCAATTAATAATGTGGGAATAAGTGAATTCTTTCACTTTAAACCTGTGGCCAATTAAAGAGAAACAACTCTCTTATTGCCACTAACCTCATCACCACCAGAATCAAAAGGGGGAAAAACCTCATACATATTGTTGCTATTGCTATCACTTTAGTTTCTAGGTTTTTCTGCATTGTTTACTGACTTTCAAAATTCAGAGACTTATTTATAGGTTTCCATTGGTGTGCATCCTCTGAAGTAGTCCTGATTGTTCAAACTTGCAGTGTGTATTTCCATTGAGGTAGAAGCAATAATCATATTTCACCTACCAAAATGTAAAATAGCATAAATTTGAATACATATTTTGAATATAGTATTGTAAAATGTGAGAAAATTAAGACTGAAAGGGATTTTTAAAATCACCTAGATTAATGTTTTCTTTTAATAGGGAGGAAACTGAAGAAAAGGCAAATTAAATGAATGCCATCAAAAGTTCTAGAGTTAGCTATTGGCAAAAGGGAAAAAGGAATGTTGGATTAAGATGCTAGATCAGTTATGACATCATACTGCTACGAAACTACCTTCTCCCTAGAGAATATCCTATTTTTTGTTCTTGCTTTGTTCATCTTATATAACATGCTCTCTTCTTCACCTAATGGAGTCTTTTTCCAGGGCCCCTCTCTTAGCAATCTTTCTCTTCTTCTCCTTAAGTTATTTTGTACATAATTTATATTTATGTCTTTTTTAATACATTGTATCTCTCCAGTGGAAAATAAGTTCTCTGAGGATAAAGTCAGCTTCATTTTTTGTCTTTACATCCCCAATGCAAAGTACAATACCTGGAAGCTAATCTAGATACTTAATAAATGCTTCTTGCTAAATTTTCTAATTTTTTTCTCAATGGGACTATGAAGTTCATAGGAGACCATTTTACATGAAACCTTTCAAGTCATAAATTTATTCCATAATACAAAACCAAGACAAATCCAACAGAAACAAACAATATCTATAATGCAAATGGAATTATAGGCTATAAAAGAAGTGTACAAAAATAAGTAGATCATTAAGGTTAAGCTTTGAGTGTTTGGAGATAATGGGAATTTTTTTTTTATTATAGCTTTTTATTTACAAGATGCATGGGTAAATTTTTAGTATTGACTCTTGCAAAACCTTCTGTTCCAACTTTTTCCCTCCTTCCCCCCATGCTCTCCCCCAGAAGGCAGATAGACCAATACATATTAAATATGTGAAAGTATATGTTAAATACAATATATGTATACATATCCATACAATTATTTTGCTGCACAAGAAGAATCAGGCTTTGAAATGATGTAAAATTAACCTGAGAAGGATATCAAAAATGCAAGCGTGATTGGAGGGATTAGAAATACTATGTAGTGGTTCATACTCATTTCCCAGAGTTCTTTTGTGGGTGCAGCTGGTACCATTCATTATTGAACAAATGGAACTGATTTGGTTCATTTCATTGTTGAAGAGAACCACATCCATCAGAATCAATCATCATATACTATTGTTGTTGACCTAGATAATGATCTCCTGGTTATGCTCATTTCACTCAGCATCAGTTCATGTAAGTCTCTCTAGGCCTTTCTGAAATCCTCCTGCTGGTCATTTCTTACAGAACAATAATATTATATATTCATATACCACAATTTATTCAGCCATTTTCCAATTCATGGGCATCCATTCAATTTCCAGTCTCTAGCTATTACAAAAAGGGCTGCCACACACATTTTTGCACATACAGGTCCCTTTCCCTTCTTTAAGGGATATAAGCCCAGTTATCAAACTGTGCATACCCTTGTTGGATCAGTGTTGGATCAAACTGCTGGATCAAAGGGTATGCACAGTTTGATAACTATTTGAGTATAGTTTCAAATTGCTCTCCCGAATGGCTGGATGTATTCACAATGCATCAGTGTCCCAGTTTTCCCACATCCCCTCCAACATTCAGCATTATTTTTTCCTGACATCCTAGCCAGTCTGATAGGTGTGTGGTGGTATCTCAGAGTTGTCTTATTTTGCATTTCTCTGATTAATAATGACTTGGAGCATCTTTTCATATAGCTAGAAATAGTTTCAATTTGTTCATCTGAAAATTGCCTATTCATATTCTTTGACCATTTATCAATTAGAAAATGGCTTGATTTCTTCTAAATTAGAGTCAATTCTGTATATATTTTGGAAATGAGGCCTTTATCAGAGCCTATGACTGTAAAGATGTTTTCCTACTTAATACCGTATACTAAGATAAGGTCAAAATGGGTTAATGATCTAGGCATTTTTTTGGTTTTGCTTGACTGATCTTGATGTCTCAATGAATCATTCATTTCTATTTGTTCAATTCTGATTTTTAATGGATTATTTTATTCATTAGCTTTTTTTTTTTTACTTCTTTTTGTATAGGTCCAATTGAGTTTTTAAATGAGTTGTTTTGCTCTATGGAATTGTTTTCCATTTCACTAATTTTTTTTTTAGCTCAGTTATTTTCTTTTTCCAATTCACAAATCTTATTTTCCTGGGTGTTCTTTGTCTTTTCCAATTCACAAATTTTGTTTCCCTGGGAGTTCTTTACCTTTTTCCAATTCACATTTCAGGAAATTGTTTTCTTCTACTTTATCAAATTTTTCTTTTAGTGAATAATATGCCTTTTTGGTACTCTCTTGCAGAGCTTCTCTTTTCTTTCCCCATTTTTCTTCTAGCTCTCTTTTAAGATCTTTTATAATTTGTTCTATAGAGAGCAATTTGGAATTATGCCCCAAAAGTTATAAAACTGTGCATACTCTTTGATCCAGCAGTGTTACTATTGGGCTTATATCCCAAGGAAATACTAAACAAGGGAAAGGGACCTGTATGTGCCAAAATATTTGTGGCAGCCCTTTTTGTAGTGGTTAGAAACTGGAAAATGAATGGATGCCCATCAATTGGAGAATGGTTGGGTAAATTATGGTATATGAATGTTATGGAATATTATTTTTCTGTAAGAAATGACCAACAGGATGAATACAGAGAGGCTTGGAGAGACTTACATCAACTGATGCTGAGTGAAATGAGTAGAACTAGGAGATCATTATACACTTCAACAATACTATATGAAGATATATTCTGATGGAAGTGGATATCTTCAACATAGAGAAGAGCTAATACAATTCCAATTGATCAATGATGGACAGAATCAGCTACATCCAGAAAAGGAACACTGGGAAATGAGTGTAAACTGTTAGCATTTTTTGTTTTTCTCCCCAGATTATTTTTACCTTCTGAATCCAATTCTTCCTTTGCAACAACAAAAAAATTCGGTTCTGTACATATATTGTACCTAGGATACTCTATAAGATATTTAATATATATGGGAATGCCTGCCATCTAGGGGAGGGGGTGGAGGGAAGGAGGGGAAAAATCTGGAACAGAAGGGAGTACAAGGGATAATGTTGTAAAAAAATTACCTATGCATATGTACTGTCAAAAAAAAGTTATAATTATAAAATTAAGTTAAAAAAGAAAAACTCAATTTCCCCATCTGCAAAAAAAAAAACAACAACAACAAAAAAAACATTTTGTCAAATGGGAGAAGTTCTTTCTTTTGAGATCTTAAAAAAAAATTCTTCTAGGAGAGCTTTGTGTGATGGGGACCAAGTTACATTCCCCCCCCCTTTTGGGGTTTTTTTCTGGAGACTGTCTGCTACTAGTCTCCATGGGGTTGGAAACTGGCTCTCTTTCTGTATAAAAGCTATCTATAGTTAGAGTTCTCTTGGCTTTTTTAATCATTTTTTTTCAAGCCCTTAGGGTCTGCCTTCAAGGCAAGGAGGTTACCAACTTCTTCCACAGAACTGGGATAGATATATGGCCGGTAGCTGTCCTGCAAACAGGTTTCAAAGAGCACTAAGCCTCAGAAGTGCCCTGGGAAGAGCCTAGCAGCTGAAGTGTTTCTGCCCTGGAAAGCATGGCTGTGCTACAGAAGTTCCACTGCCTCAGGCAGAGCCCAGTCACTGTGCAGAATTCTGGCTGCCCTCCTCCACCCCCCCTGCAGATTTGTGGCTGCCCAGGGCAGATCCCCCCTGGTGCGCATAAGTGTGGCTGCCCTAGGCAAAAACCCCACACTGAAGAATGCAGCTGTACTTTAAGCTGTGCTTTAGTTATGGTCATACTACACAAACTTACATAGTAATGGTTTTGGACGCTGCTCAGTATCAAGGTCTTGAGAGTGTCCCAAATTTATCTGAAATATTGAAGCAAATATCTTTCTACCAGGTATTATTTTACATCCCATATGCTTGTCTTTAGCAAGGAAAGTTTGCAGTGGTACCATAGCCAATACATAGAACTAGTTGCATTATTTCCACTCAATCACTGTGTGCTTGCAACACAGAATACAAAAAATTCATTGTTTTTCAAAGTCTTGGGGCACTCCTAGTTCTTGAGGCTGGAGGGCAAATGACTTTCAAAGCAGGAAATGTGAATTTTATGGCTTTTAGCCCCTATCCTGTCCATTTACTCATTCCCCTAATTCATTACTTATTCTGTCCATTTACCTAAAATGAGTCCCCTCCCCAAGTCATTTTTAAAATAAGCTGTGGTTAGATATCAACTCAATGGGTCTTTTGATCCAATTCAACATTTATTGGTAGGAGTCAAGCATTGTGCATAGAGTATAAATTAGAAGAATAGATACAAATCAAATTCTGCTCTCAATTAACTATTGATCTAATAGTGTAAAACTAGAACTCTGGGAAAAGATCCAAAGTACAGGTATGAATTTTGGAGATATCTTAATTCAGATGATTATTGAACCCAAAAGAAAAAAAAAGATCACCAAACAAGAGACAGTAAAGAAGACATTGTAAGTCAAAGTCTAAGGGGATATAAAACTTAGAGGTACCAGGAAAAAAAGACAGAGAAGTGGTTACAGATTTAGAAGAATAATCAGAATGCAAAATCACAGAAGTCAAAGGAGAAGAAAATAATCAATAATGGAAGAGACTGAATAGTATGGATGATAGCATGAAAGATTTAGGGCTTGAAGAGACTATTTTTGTTTATTTTTTGTCCTTGTCGTAGTGTTATGCCACAGTTTTCATTTATTGTTCTGCCTCGGTTTCCCTGAATTGTTCTGCTCAATCCTGCAACACCATCCATTCCTTCCTCCTTATCTTGATGATACAGATAAGGAGAAAAACCTTCTATCTTAGACAGCATCAGAATTTTGGGTGCCTCTCCCCATTTTGTAATCCCAATTATCTCTGCCCCTGCCTTGGTCTATTCCCTGGATCTGAGCCACATGTATATATGCCATTGAGGATTCACATTGTTTGCTGAATTCTTGGAGATGATAGTCTCATTCAGCCCTGGGACCAAACCATGGATCCATTTGGTCCCAGTAATTCTCTCTCTTTCAAATAAATTATTAAATACTCTCTAATCTCTATCTTGCCTCAATTTCTCCAGCATTACAGTATCAAGTCATTTCCAGTCTGTCCCACACTCTGTGACTCACTTTGGAAATTTTTTTTGGCAGAAATACTGAAGTGGTTTGCCATTTCCTTCTCCAATACATTCTACAGATAAGGAAACTGAAGCAAACAGAATTTAGTGACTTGCCCAGGGTCACTTAGCTAATAAGTGTCTGAGGCTAAATTCAAATCAGGAAGATTGACTTCCTGACTCCTGGACAAGTACTCTATCCACTGCTCTACTTTCATTTTACAGATAAGGAAATGTCCAAAAATATTATTCACCTTATCCATGATCACACAAAATAGAGAGGTATAATTTAAACCTAACTACTCTAATTCCAAATGGAGCACTCTTTCCAATGCATAGGGTTGCTCTGGGTTGGTATAAAATTAAGCTCATGCACTTTGCTTTTTATCAGTTCTGGAAAGCATTTTGTTTTTGCCTCTGGGAAAATTTGTTGGATTAGAGAGAATAGGAATGAAAAGTTAGGAAATCATAAATGATGAAATAACTTTAAAATGATGTTAATTTTCACTGAGGTTTAGCCACTGAGTCTCTAGATTAAACAGCAAATGAATTTCTGGATCTTCAGCTTAGATTTTCTTTGTTTAAAATAATAATTATAAGGATGTAGGCATTAAAAATTGAATATACCTTTATCCATATTTTCTTGGATTTATATGTGAGGAAAGTACAATGTATGTGGATAACTAGGTTTCAATGCTCCTAGCTCTTCAAAGTCAAGGCAGAATGTGGCTCATGTTCATCAATTTGAGAGCATATGATGTGATAACCCTTTAAGTCCCTTTCACTCAGGGCATTCCATAATTCTAAAACTCTGATTCTAAGATTAGAAATTTAGGAAGTGTATCATTGTCTACAAAGTGAAAAATTTTAGATTTAAAAAAGAATCTATACTATGATTTCACCATTGTAGTGAATTCCAAAAACAGAAACTCCCTTCACAAATATAGATCAAAATCTCAACTGTAATTCAGTATTCAGCATAGTTTCTTTTACTTGTTTACATAAGTAGGGAGTACTGAGGTATGAAACATGATATGTAGCATTAGATGTTTTCAATGAATTAATCAGATTTCTCTCCCTTCTCTTTTTAAAAAGATCTTTTATTGTAAGAGATGACTGTCTTACTGGAAAAGGAAGGGATATATATATAAGAGGAAAGTTATGCAATATTAAAAAAACAAAATATACAATAAAAATCTATTTAAAAAAAAAACTTATAGACTTTAGGAGTTTCCTAAGAGGTAATTGAGGGATGCTGAGAGATTAAATAAGTTATCTTGAATCCTTAGTTAATGAGTAACAGAAGAACCAAATCCAAGTTTCTTCTGGGAATATTAGAATTTTGCTTATATGTGCATTTTTTATAAGATTAAATTTGCCTCTTGCTCACCAAATCATTGTATTTGGTATGGTATTGTATATAGCTGAAATTTCTTTTTCCTTTTGTATTAAATCCTATAAATAAGGAAAATTCTAATATTCTCAAAATAAACTGAATGATGCTGGCAAAATGAACCAATCACTACTGTACCCATGAGAAACTCTGGGAGGAGGAATGAGCCAAAAAAAAAAAAAAAAAAAAACATGGTTATTGAGAATTCCTCAATATGGAATTTAGTTTGTAAAATTCAAACAAACTACAAACTATAACGAATACTCATTTTGTATAGGAAAATAATTTCTATTTTCATCATCATTTTTTAACCCCTGAACTTAGGCTCCAGACTTCTAAAGATTCCAATAAGATTGTGTGACTCTGGGCAAGTCACTTAACCTCAATTGCATCAGGGAAAAAAAAAAAAAAAAAAGATTCCAATAAGATGTACCAATGCAAATAAAGCTACTTTAGCACCCTTGGAAACAAAACCAAAAAGACACCATTTGTTCATTTCACCTTTTAGCCAATGGAATTTTGGCACCCAAAGCAAGGTAACCAGGAGGCAAATTCAGGTAGAGAAACATGTTCTGCCTTATAATGTGTTCTATTGGATGAGAAAATTCAAGTTTGCTTGTTTCAACTCAATGTAGTTTATTCTTTGCAGAAAGTCAGCTGGGTCTTTCAAATTACAATGTACTAGAACAGGTAGGAAATGAAATTACATTTTACTTTTGGCCTGTCCCATAAAAGCTTTTATTTCTGTAAGCAGGTGCAAACAAAGACTTCAGGGGTGAACTTATCTCTATAAAAACAGACAAAAGCATAAGTACTAAAAATAAGCTCCAGCACAAGGAGAAAACAAGAAAAAAAGAAACCCTCTAAATTTATCACAAATAATCCTTTCCAGATGAATCAACTGAACTGTTGCCCTGGAGATAAACCTAAGGTCTATGATACTCTACAATGTAGTCATTGTAGCTGCCAGCCTAGTAAGATTCAAATTCCTTTACATCTAAGAAAAAGTGGGTTCTGCTAAGTGAAGACCCTAGCACTTAGAATGCTTTTAGTCCTATCACCTGACCATGAATTAAGTGGGCTTGAATTTGTTGAAATATTTGTTGAAGTATTCATTATTTCATATTGGGGATAATTCAGTTCCTTTCCACCTATTAGATAGGGATAACAGTATGTCTTAAACAAGTTTTCCAGAATCCTAGCCCATAGAAATTTCCTTCCATTTCCACCTTTATCTACAGTGTCCCCCTACCAGAGTGTAAGTTTCTCGAGGACAGGGTCAGTCTTACTTGTATCTATATGAACAATACTTAGCCCAGTGTTAGGCATAAAAATCATTACTTAATAAATGGTTTTGTATTCACTCATTCATTTGAAATTTTATAGCTGGATTTGTCCAGTTTTCTAAAATTATCTTTAGATTATTGCTTAAACAATTTTGCTAGATAGTATGGAGAAAACACAAAATGAATACTTTCCTTGTTCTAGAATTTTTGGTTATAGAATTACATCTTTCTAACATGTTTTCTCAGCAGAACGCTGGTAATAAATGTCAACTTTGATGTTTACTGCCAATGACCAAGACACAGAACTCAGTTTTCTTAAGTGTTAAATGAGAGTGTTAATTTAGATGGCCTATAGGATCACAAAGCAAAGTTAATTGTTATCCCAAGTCTTGAATTTGTATTCACACAATTTTAGAACTCCTAATGTCAGGGACATTGGTTCATTCACTAGCCATTATTGTCTTTATGCCTTGTAAACTATAACATTCCCTACTTTGTATTTGATTCATGAATTCAATTAGATAAATATTTATTAGATGCCTCTCAGGCAAGATGCTGCATGAAATACTAAGGGATCAGAAATTCAAGTACAAGCTAAGTCTCTTCTTTTCTTCATATGTCTATTTACTCTATTTTTATTCAGCTAGAAAGCATGGTGAACAGAATGCTGGACTTGAAGACTTGAAAACTTCACTTCAAATTATGTCTCTGATATTGTATGACTCAGAGAAAGTCATTTAATCTCATCTAGCCTCAGCTCCCAATGTATAAAATATCGTCTATAAAAAAAAAAAAAATAGCATCTACCTCAAAAGGTTGTAAGGATAAAATGAAATAATACAGATATAAAGAGAATACAAGACTTAAAGTGCTATATGAATGTTAACTATGATTTCATCATGTTATAGTACCTTGAATATATTAAGCAAAAGATATTAGAAAATATATTGATTCAATTTCACATATATCTTCACACCTCTCCCTGCCCTTCCCACACCTCTCTCTTTACTAATTATAGTCCATACTTACTGAACTTTTCCTCTTCACACGTGATGTTTCATCTCCATGTCTCACTCTGGATGTTTTTCTTGCCTGGAGTGCTCTCCTCATCTCTGACTCTTAGAATCTTATATTTCCTTTAAAGTCAGCTTAAGCCATCTTCTATTCCTTCCACATCAATATCCTCTTCTTTACCACTACCTGGTATTGCTTTTGCATATATATATATATATATATATATATATATATATATATATATATATATATATATATATATATATATATATATATATATATATATATATATATGTATTTTATAATACATGTATATTTATGTGAATCTATTTCAGTGTGGATGTATGTAAGCATGAGTATATGTTGTCTACCCCATTAGAAAGTAAGTAATTAAGCTTTCCTGAGGGCAGGAATTGTTTCATTTTTGATCTGGTATCACCACGGTTTAGAACAATTATTAATTCATAGTAGATACTTATAAATGCTTGTTGAATGGTTTATTAAGAGGATTACTTAAACCTAAAAATAAAATATATATGTCTGTTACATACACACATACAGGGGCAGCTAGGTGGTGCAGTGGATAGAGCATCAGCCTTGAGTTTAGGAGGACCAGAGTTCAAATCTGGTCTCAGACACTTAACACTTCCTAGCTATGTGGCCCTGGGCAAGTCATTTAATAGAAGAAGAAGGAAGGAGAAGATACATACATACATACATACATATATATTTATATTTAAGATCATATATATAGAGATATCTATATAGCTCTATATATTTAAGATCATAATATAGATAGATATCTATCTATATATATGAGGAGGAGGAAGAGGGAAGAGGAAGAGGAGTGAAAAGTTGTAGAGCATCCCAGCTTTCCCAAATTTCTTAAAATAATTAGAAACCAAACAATAAAATGTGAATATATCCATCTAGAATATATCCATTCTAGAAAAGAGAATGACTAAAAGCTAGACATGTCAACAAGCAAAAGGGAAGCCAGGACAAATCAAAGCATATATATGTGCTAGGAAACAGGACATACTAAGATGAAATATGAATAAATGAGGGGAAAGGAGGTTAAGAGAAGTTGAAGTAAAGCCAGATGAAATACAAGTTCCATGTCACAAAGGAGGGGTGGGGAGAGGATGGTTTGGCTAAAAAGATTACAAAAATAGGTGAAATAAATAAAGGAAAGGGTAAAAATAGAATTAGAATTGAAGTAAGAGATTTGGAGGAAAAAACCCAAGAGAATAAATAGCAAGAACAGAAGGTAAAAAATCTTACATAAATAGGAGACACTTTAAAAAAAAATTAAAGTGGGCAATCAGAATTTAATGACTCCCAGAGACAACAAGAAATATTAGAACAAAGTAAAAATATTTTTAAAATAGAAAAAAATTAAATCTATCATAAATATCAATTGACCTATAAAACATATGATTGAGAGAATTTAAGAATCATTAATGTTCTGAAAAACATGACCAAACCAAAAAATAGCATAATGCATTTTAAGAAATTATTAAAGAAAATTGCTCAGTTTTATTCCTTTTGTATGATGAAATTGTGAAAAATAACAAGTTTCTCTCCCACTAACCCAATATCCTTTCCTTTTCTCTTTCCCTGTTCCTTCCTCTCTAAAAGACAACAAAATAGAACAATACTATACCTAAAGGGGGAAAAATTAAAGTAAAAATAATACAATTACCTCAGGGATGGGGAGAATAACGTAAAACTCCTAAGAAGGATATAATTAAAATTCAGAGCTTCCAAGACAATGAAAAAATACTGAAAAAAAGTCAAAAAGGAAAAAAGTTCAATAAACAAAGAAAGGCAAACTAAGCTAAGAGTTAAAGTGCAACTAGAGGTAAAATAAAGGAGAGAAAATCTTGAAATATGATATTACAAAAGCTAGAAAGCTTACAAACAAGAATCATTTACTGATTAAAACTTATGAGGAGGAAGGAAAGGATCTTGAAAAAATCAGAAGACTTTCTAGATTTTTGATGAAAAAAACAGAACTGACTAGAAATTCTGTGACTTTTTTAATTACTAAGAATGTATATTCCACTCCCTCCTGTATTTCCAATCATTTAAAAACAAAATCTTTATTAAAAAATATGTGTGTATATGTGCAAAAATGTTTGTGGCAAGAAACTGGAATCCAAGTGGATGAAGAATGGCTGAATAAGTTATGGTATATGAATGTTATGTAATATTAGTGTTCTATAAGAAATAATCAGGAGAATAATTTTAGAAAGACCTGGAGAGACTTACATGAATTGATACTAAGTGAAATAAACAGAGCCAGGAGATCATTGTACCCAGCAACATCAATATTATATGATGAATCTGACTCTTTCTAATATTAAGATGATTGATGCCAGTTCCAATGATCTTGTGATGAAGAGAGTCATCTGCACCCAGAGAGAGGAGTGTGGGGACTGAGTGTAGATCACAATAAAATATTCTCATTCTCTTTGTAGTTGTTCGCTTGCAGTTTGTTTTCTTACTCATTTACTTTTTTTGATCTGATTTTTTTTGTGCAGCAGAGAATTATGTAAATGTGATTATACATATTGAATTTAACATATATTTTAACAAGTTTAACATATTGAATTGCTTGCCATAGGGGATGGGGGGTGGAAGGAGGAGAAAACCTGAAATACAAGTCTATGCAAGGGTCAATGTTGTCAAATTATCCATACATATGGTTTGAAAATTAAAAAGATTTATTAAATGTATATATGCATGCATATATTCATAATCAAGCAAAACAAATACCTTACATTATCTATATCTTTAAAAAATCTCATTCATTTTTCATCTTCAGTTTACCCTTTCTGACAGGAATTATGTGTCTATAGCATGCTTCATTAACTGTCTTCTGAAATGGTGAAGCATATTTATTAATCAACATTCTTAAGTTTTTCTAAATTATTTGTCTTTGCAATATTGATGTTTAAAAAAAGTCATTTACTTGGTTGATTAAAAACTTTAAAATTCAAACACAGGAGTAAAAAAAAAAAACTTAGAAAAGTAAATTCATTTGAATAAATGGGACCAAATGATGAAGTCTATTATGTTTCTATTTTTCTTAAGATTAAATTAACTCTCACTTTCTTATAGAAGCATTCAGGAATTATCTTTTGCCTTTCTGAATTGTGGCATGGGATGTGGATAGCATTTTTTTTGTCCCAAGCCTTTCAAAATTATCTAAGATCATTGCATTGCTGAGAGGAGCTAGGTCTATCACAGTTGATTATCACATAATGTTGTACTGTGTATAATGTTCTCTTGGTTCTGCTCACTTCAGTAAGTATCAGTTAGTAATGTAACTGATATTACATATAAATATGTAAATCTTTCCAGGTTTTTCTGATATCTGCCTACTCATTATTTCTTACAGAACAATAATATTACATTACATTTATATACCACAGTTTGTTCAGCCATTCTCCAATTAATAGATATTCTCTTGATTTCCAATTTTTGGCTACCACAAAAAGAGATGCTACAAATACTTTTGTATGGATGGATCATTTTCCTTTTTTTGTGATCTCTTTGGATATAATCCTAGTAATACTATTGCTGCATCAAAGAGTATTCACAGTTTTTATAGCTCTTGTGGCATAGTTCCAAATTGCTAATCATTACAGAATGGTTAGATTAGTTTACAATTCTACCAGCAATGCATTAATGTTCCATTTTTTTCCACATCCTTTCCAATATTCATTACTTTCCTTTTCTATCATATTAGCCATTCTGATAGCTATGAGATAGTACCTCAGAGCTGTTTTAATTTAAATTTCTCTAATCAATGACATAGATTGTTTTAGTTTTTCCCCCCCTGAAAACAGCCCGTTTATATCCTTTGATTATTTATCAATTGAGGAATGACTTGTATTCTTATAAATTTGACTCAGTTCTCTATATATTTTAGACATGAAACCTTTATTAGAAACATTGACTTGTAAACGATTGCTCCAGCTTTTTGCTTTCCTTCTGATCTTGGCTGCATTGGCTTTGTTTTGCAAAGGTTTCTTCAGTTAATATAATCAAAATTACCCATTTCATAATGTTTTCTATCTCTTGTTTGGTTATACATCCGTCCCTTCTCCATAGGTCTGACAAGTAAACTATTCTTTGCTCTCCCAACTTGTTTAAGGTATCATTCATTTTTTAAAATTTATTTATTCATTCATTTATTCATTTATTTATTTATTTATTCATTGATTGATTGATTGATTGATTGCTGAGGCAATTTGGGTTAAGTGACTTGCCCAGGATCAGACAGCTAGGAAGTGTTAACTGTTTGAGGTTAGATTTGAACTTAAGCCCTCCTTACTTCAAGACTGGTGCTCCTGTATTGTTTTGTTTTGTTTTGTTTTTCTTCCCAGATTATTTTTAGCTTCCGAATACAATTCTTCCTTTGCAACAACAACAACAACAACAACAAAATTCGGTTCTGCACATATATATGTACCTAGGATATACTATAAAATATTTAATATGTATGGGAATGCCTGCCATCTAGGGGAGGGGGAGGAGGGAAGGAGGGGAAAAATTTGGAACAGAAGGGAGTACAATGGATAATGTTGTAAAAAAAAAAAAAATTATTACCTATGAATATGTACTGTCAAAGAAAATGTTATAATTATAAAAATTAATAAAAAAATTAAAAAAATAAACCAAGACTGGTGCTCTATCCACTGAGCCATCTACCTGTCCCCAGTATCATTCTTTATATCTAAATAATCTACCCATTTTGACTTATCTTGGTATACAGTGTGAGATATTGGTCTATGTCTAGTTTTCATCATAATATTTCCTAGTTTTCCAAACAATTTTTTTTTGTCAAATAGTGAGTTTTTATTTTAGAAGCTAGAGTCTTTGGATTTATCAAACAGTAAATAACGATAGTTATAAACTATTGTGGTTTGTTCACCTAATTTATTCCACTAATCCGGCATACTATTTTTTAGTCAGTACAGATTCCTTTTCAGATTATCACTTTATAATATAGTTTTAATTCTGTACTGCTAGGTGAAGCTAATAATTTGTAAGGGAATTTGGACTTTGATCATTTCCCTTCCCAAAAGCCATAACAACACATCATTAAGTTCATGTCTTTTTGAACACAATGGGGGCCAAATAACAATAGAAAAGTAAATAATTTTCCTCCTGAGCTAGGTCATTGTCCACAAAGACTCTTTTGTAGAAGGTACTATCCATCACACCAGCTTTCTGCATGCTGAACCCACCACAAGCCCACACATCTTATTACAATATGAAAGATTACTCTGCAGTAGGATATTCTTTCTTGTAGGATTGAGTCTTCTAGATTCAATCTCTCCTGCCATCTTTACCATTCTCCTATAATTATTTTACTGCTAAGAAACTTAGAATTACTATGACAGTTGTTGGCCCAAGGATTTGATAGAGGTATAACAACTATTCCATGCTACTTCCCACTTCCCTCTCCCCTATATATGCAAATTGTTTAGTATTTTACCCCCAAACTACAGTGATTCATATATAGGAAAGTAGTTGCAATTGGGTCTTGGCCCTGGTGCTTTAATCCTCCTTTCCCACCTTAAATTTTCCTGTTACTCTACCTTCATCTTCATTCCCTTTGTGCTAATATCCTTTTTTTTAACCCAAATTTGATGTTGCTTTCTCCTTGTTTAAGAGGGGAAAAATCGATTAACTGTGAGATAATTGATTCCATTATATATTCTTTACTTAAGAGTTATTTTTATGTATACTTACTGTATTTTTAATGGTTATAATGTTGGTAAACCAAATATTCTGATCTCATATCAGAGTCCTCCTTCCTCTCCATCCCACATGGCAATGTCCATTGCTTGATGAAGGATGAGGAGATAATAGGAAGTATTTCCTTATAGTCTCTGTAGTATGTAGTAATACTACTAATAGTAGCAATAGCTAGAATTTATATATCTCCTTAAGTTTGAAAAGTATTATATAAATATCTCATTTTATCTTTACAATAATTCTGAAATAGGTACTACTATTATTGTCACTTTTTATTGATGAGGAAACTGAAATAAATGGAGATTAATTGACTTGTCCAGGCTCAGTAAGTTTCAGATGCCAAGTTTGAACTCAAGACTTTCAGATTCAAGTCAATTTCTCTATCCTCTATGACATCCAGCTAGAAGGAATGCTGAGATATTTAAAAATAAGAGTTCTATAGTTATTGATTCATAAGGATTTTACCTTCCTAATGTTTATTTTTTTTTTTACTTCAGTTATTCTAAGTATGGCACATAACTGATATTATTAAGATGTATGGTTAGAGAGGTTAAAGGGATCTGGAGAAAGTAACTAATCCAACATTTTGTTAGTCCCATGACCCTTTCTATTATGAATTCTTGTGCTAAGACTTCAGAATTGTATTCTGTAGTAGTAAAGTGTTGTTTTTCAGTCATTTCTGACTCTGACCCCATTTGGGGTTTTCTTGGCAAAGATACTGGAATGGTTTTTCATTTCCTCCTCCATCTCATTTCACAGATGAGGAAATTGTAGCAAACAGGATTATGATTTGCCCAGATAATATATGTCTGAAACTGGATCTGAATTCAGTAATGAATCTTTCTGATTCCAAGCCCACTAGGCATTCTAAATATACTAAATACATGTTAACTTAGCTTGCCAATCAGTAAAGTAGTTAGTTTTATTCATACCTAAACAAGAAAAAGTTTTTTTGTGTCACTTGTAATGTATGCCTGAAACAAATGCACCAAAGCCTAAAATTCCAATCATTTCTTTGAAATATTTTCATCCATTCTGGTTCAAGTTTGTTCCAATTTATTTATACTAGAAATACTGGATATTCTACTATTTCCAATATTATCTGTCAGTGTCTGCTGCAAAATACCTAGTTTAAAAAACAAACAAAAATGTGTTCTGATACATGTTGCTGTATTAATAAACTCTTCCACTGAATTGCTTAAAACAATATGTTTCATTATGTAACAATACAGAAGAAATACCTCTAGAGGATGTAACTCACCCTTCCCAATTTTTTTTTAAAGCAAAACATTGGAATTGATATGATGACTGCATGGTAGGGAAGCTTCTCGGTGTGATAAGAAAGTATGGGGTGAAAAAAATTGATTCTGAAAAAGAAACCTCATTTGAAGTTTTAAAAATAAAAAAAGTTAGATGCAACCAATAATCAAAAGCTTTCTTGAGGAGGTAAGCTTTAGGCAAATTTTCCATAGAATGGAAGAAGTAGATTTGTAGAGAAGAAAAAGTTCTCTGAGCACACTCTGTAATGAGAATAGAATGTGTCAAATTTAGGGAGGGAGAAACAAGAAGGAAACAAAACTGAGGGAGAAGTTTTGGATAAAGACAAAATAAGAATATAGTTAGATGTTACAGAGAGGGTAAGATAATGAAAGAGTGAGAGTTCTAGATTAGGAAATTTCTTTTTCATACACAGTAAGCAAGGAGAAGTCACAATCTGCAGTGAAAATCAATAAATATTTATTAAGTAGGCTGTGAGACAGGCATTGTGATAAGTAAAACAGGAAACAAACAATCCTAGCTTGCAAATAATTTACATTCTAAAAGGGATTAGTGAGAAAGGGAAGTAAAAAAAAATACTTCACTTAGAGTAAAATTCTGCTGTAGAAAGTAAAATTAAATTGGGATTTTACCCTAATTAAGGAGGCAAAATGTGCAGAGAATTAAAAAGATTCTATCATAAGTAATCCAAAATGGCAACACATTGAAAGCCTTTCACTAAAGATCAGCAATGGTTTTAAGGTGGAGACAGCTTTTATAGGTAACTTTAAGAAAATCCATAGAGGTTCACCTCAGTAAAAGAGATTGAGCCCCAGACTCTCAATTCCTGGCCATAGTAGTAAGAATTTGTAAGTAGGGGTATATGACAAAAAGCATGATAACAAACATTTGTAGAGATAGTGTCGCCTTCCTCCCCTCCTCCCAGAAAGTTTCGTAACACTGGTTGATAAGGGCTGGACAAAATGGGTGACTGAATTAACATAATTTTCTACACTCCCTTTTATTTGTTATTATGAACTTGAATGAATCTATTTCACCTCTCTAGGTTAGTGTTTCCTCATTTGTAAAATCAAGGAATTTAAGTAGATGACCTCTAAGGTTTCTTCATTTTTTGTGTTCTATGTGACAAATAAAAATTCTCAAAATGTTATTTTAATAAAATATTGGATCCATCATGAACATTAAAGATTTCACCTTATCCAAACACTTCAATTCAGTGATGTGAAATTTGAGGCCTTAGAAATCTAAGTCAAAGGTAACAGAAACTTCAAGTAGAAGGAATGTTTCTAAATTAGGGCTTTCTGTTCTAAGACTATGAAAAAGGAAAAAGTCAACCAGTCCAGAAGTAAGAAACAGAACTTAGCAAGTATAGAAATTATGAGAAAAAGAAATATTTTATTTCTGGAAATAGAAAGTTGGAATGATGGTAAATTTTATATAGATATTTTATGTACATATTTATGTGAAATATAAGTTAACATATGTTAAGTAACAAGATAAATGAATTGAAGAGGTCCTGTCAAGTACAAATGGAGACTGAATCAAGGAGAAGAGTTAAGAACTGGAAATATATGTGAAAGATCCAAATATAAGATGGTACTTGTTGATGTATTTCTTCATTACATTAATTTTTGTCATTTGTCACTTTAAAATGAAAATCTCTCTAAGACTCTCATGTCTGATTCAGGTGAATTCAGATGAATCCTATTCAAAAGGATAGGGAAATAATTCCTAGTTTGAAATACAAGGTTCAAGTCACTTGTGAAGAATTCGCAATAGAATTCTCTTTGCCAAAAGGAAACTTTATTTGTGAGAAGAGGTTACAGACAAAATGAAGATGTAAAATATACAACAGGAGGGGTAAATATGAAATAGATTCAGGAGAGCATATAATTAGCATGGAAAGAGATTTTACCTTTCCTTTAACAAGGAAAGATGTTACCTTCAGAGTGGTGGAGGCAAGATGGTAAAATCAGGAACTACTGGAAAGGTCTCTGTTTCCCTTGAAAACCACATGAAACCAAGCCTCTGAACAGAGTTTGATGGAATGAAAACACTCTCCACCTCAAGATAGACTGGAAAAACTTCAGGAAGGGTCAGTCTCACTGTGGTGAAAAGAATGTTTGGTGCTGATCAGATGACTCTGGGAAATCATAGCAAATCAGCAACTGAGACACTCAATCCTGGCTCAGTAGAGGAGCAAGTCAGTGAGACAACTTCCAATTCTAGCTCAAAAAGCTCTGGGAAACCCAGGTTGTTTCCTGAAAAGAGCAAGCAAAGCTAACCCCTGCAAAAACAAGGGGCTTCTAATCTCAAAGAAAGCCCCAGAACTGCACAGGAAGCTTGGGCTAGCACTCTCTTTACCCCAGGATCAAATTTTAACCCATAAAAATAAAAATGAATAAATACAAAAAAAAAAAAAAAAAAAAAAAAAGACATAAAGAAAATGAGCAAGAAACAGAAAAGAACCTTGACCATAGAAAGCTACTATGGTCACAGGGAAGAACAAAACACCAATTCAGACTGGGATATAATGTCTATAGAAGAAATCTCAGAGAGTGATACAAATTGGTTTCAAGCCCAAAGAAGTTTCTAGGAAGTGAGCATAAAAGACTTTAAAGGGTAAACAAGAGAGGTAGAAGAAGAAAAAAGAAAGGAAATGAGAGGTAGGCACATGAGAGAGTCAACAGCTTGGAAAAGGAAAGAAAAAAAATGGTCTGAAGAAAACAACTCCTTCAATAGTAGAATTAACCAAATGGAAAAGGAGATACAAAAACTAACTGAAGAAAATCACACATTAAAACTAGAACAGAGCAAATGGAAGCTAATGACTTTGTAAGACTGTAATATTCTTGTTGATTTTCTGAAGGTCTTGGAGCAGCCTTCTTTTCAGTAGATTAATCACCACAAGAATAGCCAATCCAAAAGTCCAAAAGTCTTTATTGTCTCAAGTTCAGAGTTCTGGCCTATAACATCTCCCACTTTCATTTGTTTTAAAACATAGGGAGTCATGCCCTCCCTGACTTCTCAGACAGGTGATAACCACAAAAAGGAGGTGATCATGCCTTCCCTGACGTCTCAGGAAAGGAGATGAAAACCAAAGGAAAATGGAGAGTCAAACCAGATTAGCAGGTTTCTGAAGGGTCTCACTTGAAACAGGTATACATAAATCCATCAACACGAGAGGTATTATACAAGCACATAGTAACACAGGCTAGTAGTGATGTAACAAACAAAATGAATCAACATGAGGAATTATACATGTCCATAAATCCTAGAAATAGTCCAAAACCAACTATTGTCCATTACTTCATGTGTCTAAGAATCCAATGATTCCTGCAAGTTTTGAAGTCTTGCAATAGTTTCATCTTGTGTTAGGAATCCAATGATTCCTACAGATTTTGAAGTCCTACATCAGTCTTATCAACAATTTTTTATCTTAGGGAATCCAATGATTCCTCTGGGTTTTGAAGTTCTATAACAGTCTCATTATTAGCCATGCTCTTTCAGTGTCAGATATTTCTTAAGTCTTCTCCTTTTTTGAGTTTTTTTCTCTTTTTCTATCTCTCTCCAGGTGCTCATTGGTACCCATCTGATTCCTTCTCCATCTGTAGAAATACAAGCAAACCCTTTTTCCCAAGCAGTTAACCTATCTAGTCCCTTCCATTCACCACTTTCTAGTTCTCTCTTCATCACCTGGCAATTACATTGGAGCTGCTTGCACTGGACACTGCCCTTTCATTGGATTAAAAAGCCTATATTCTCCCCAATTGTAATCCTTTTCTCCCATCTGATTGCTTTTTGGCTGATTGATCATGTAAGAGTATTGAAGTTCTAAATAATCTCTGTATGTAACCTCAGCTGCCATCATGCCTATTTTTTGTTTGAGGTGTTGAAGTTGGGCCCTGCCTCTCATTTCCCTGGGTCAATCTCCAGTCTGAGGTGCAGTGGAAGCTGTTATTGAATTTTGAACATAGGGTTTTAGTTTCTTTTCTCACCCTGTTTTCTCACTCTATTTCTATGCCTACATTGTGCTTTTAGATGTCCTACTTTACCATACTGAAAGCATCGACAAATCTCTCTGGAAGTCCCTTGCCAAGAGGGATCCTGTCTTCCCATGTTCTGCATCATAGCCTGGGTATGGCATTTGTGCCCACTGTAGCACAGCGTCTTATGATCTTCTCTAAAGGAGCATCCTTGTGTAGTGCCAAAATAATTCTTCTACAAACCTCATTAGCATTTTCTCTAGCAAGTTGTTTGATCATTATTCCTGTAGCTGCATTTTCTCCAATCATTCATATGACAGCTATTTGCAGATGTCCCACAAAATCAGCAAAGGGTTCATTTGAACCTTAATCTATTTTTGTGAAGGCTTCCCCTTTATCTTTTTCTGGGAGGGAGTCCCATACTTTGATAACAGCAGCAGCAATTTGCTCATATGTTATCAAAGGGTAATTAATCTGTAATGAAGAATTGGGATACTGACTTTTACCTGCTAATTGGTCAAAGGTGATTTGTATATTAATTCCAGTTTGCCTATTTCACTGGGCTTGTATTCTACATAGTTTACTCTGAAAGCCACAACAAATTTTGTCCAGGTTCTAAACATGTTCTGATCACTAGGGGTTAAATTTCATAAGCCAAATTCTCTAATATCATTTTAACATAAGACAATGTAGCTCCATAAGGAGGGAAACCCTTTTAAAAATCTTTAATAATTTCCAGATCAAAAGGAGTATATCTTCTCCTGGCTCGACCTGAAGAATCAAATTATTCAATCACAGGGTATGCATCTATGAAATCAGATATATCCTGTCCTTCTTTTTTAGCTTTAACTAGTGCTTTTTGTAATTTTGTCATAGGAAGTAGACAAAGTTCCTGTATGGGTGGTGCTGATGGTGTTACTGCCCCTTCTCTCTTCCTTCTCCCTCTACCCATGAAGGGTTAATTAAGATGGATAAGTCAGGGGTTGGGGAATGCCCTGATGGCTCCTGCTGTGAAGCACCACACTCTTTAATTTCATCAGAATTGTACTTAACTTCAATCTTGTCTAATTCTTCATTCTTTTCACCTAGTTTGTCAGTATTCTCCCCCTCTTGTTCTTTCTTCTTTCTTATTCTAATACTTATATTTGCCAATTGTATTAAGTTATATGTGTAAAATATTTCTTTAGGAATTAAAATGGTACCATTATCAATGTAATATTCACTTAGTTGCTTTCATACTAATTTCCACTCATCTGGATCTAATTCTTTTTCCTTAAGAGAACCAAGGGGGTGTGTATTGTAACATTTCTAAAAGTTCAATGATCTGCTCCCAAGTTACAGTCAAATTTTGGCTTTTAATGAGTTTAACTATGCTTTTGACACATTTTCCTTGAAGTGGAAAAGAAGTCTGTTTTCTAAACATTTGTCCCATTTCAGCTGAAGCACTAGTTTAGCCCATACAAAGTTTCCTTCTTGTCTATTTTTGTACTTACCCTAATTTCTAGGTCACAGATATAGATTCTTAGTCCCATGTTCAGGCACCAAAATGTAGTGTTCTCGTTGATTTTCTGTAGGTCTTGGAGCCTTTTTTTTCAGTAGATCAATCAGCACAAGAATAGCCAAATGTTAAAGTCCAGAAATCTTTATTGTCTCCTTCACCTGGTGCTCAGCTAGCTTGCTTATGGCCTTCAGAGGGGACTTGGTTTCAATTGAGAAAATGCAGGAGGATAGGCTACCACAGTGGTGTGAGAGAGTCCAAGGGTTTGTGCTTCAGTCTTCAACCACCACAAAGGTGGATGATGGAATGAATCTGTCTCTACCTCCTTTGGCTGAATTTGTCACAGCTTATATGCTCTACAATCATTATTTCACTAGGAAACCATTATTTCTTGTAAGATTAAATCAATCATACTGAACTTAGAGAACTATTAATCATTATGCTAAACTAGATCACCATTGTCTCATCAATTCAATCACTGACTTACCACCTTGTAAGAATCTTTGTTTCAAGTTCAGAGTTGTGGCCCATAACATGAGACAACAAGAATCAGTCAAACAAACTAAAAAAGATGAAAAAAATGAAAGAAAATACCTCATTGGAAAAACAGCGAACCTGGAAAATAGATCCAGAAGAAACAATTTTAAAATTATTGGCCTACCTGAAGGCCATTACCAAAAGAAAAAGAGCCTGAATAGCATTCCACAAGAGATCATTAAGGAAAATTGCTCCAATATTCTAGAAACAGAGGGTTAAATACTGATTGAAAGAATCCATGATCACTGTTGGAAAGAGATCCTACAAGGAAAATTCCAGGAAACATTGTTGCAAAACTCCAAAATTACAATGTCAAGAAAAAAATACTGCAAGCTACCAGACAAAAACAATTCAAATATCAAGGGGAAACAGTCAGAATTATTAAGGATCTGACAGCTTTACAATAAAGGTTTGGAGGGCCTGGAATGCCATATTCCATATGGCAAAGAATCTAGGATTACAAACAAGAATTAACTACCCAGGGAGATTCAGAATCATCTTTCATGGGAGGAGATGGAACTTCCAATCATTTCTATTAAAAAACAAAACAAAAATAAGCACAGAATTTACTCTACAAATTCAGGACTCAAGAGAAGAATAGAAAGGTAAACAGGAAAAATATATATTATTTGAAGGTCAAATTGTTTACAGCCTGAGATGGGAAAATGAAATCTGTAACTCTTAAGAACCGCATCTGTTGAAACAACAGGGTGACAGAACCAAGATGGCGGGGAGCAGACCCAACTTTCTGTGACCTCCTCTGACCTTGCTCAAACCAACAGCAGATAAAACATCTAAACTGATTTTGGAGTCAAAGAACCCACAAATATTTGGAGTACAATACATTCCCAGAAGACATCTTGGAAGAACTTCAGAACAGGTCTGTTTCAAATGGGCTGGGGGACATTCTGCCAAGCCCAAACTTCAACACAGGGAGCAGGGCAAGGAGCTGGGGCAGGGAGTCAGAGCATTGCACCTTCATGCACTTTGGAATCTTCTATGAGTTTCTTAGGCTACTCTGTCCTGGTTGCAAGCAGATGGTTTGGTTTGGTACAAAAGGCAAATTGCAAACAACTGAGCCCCAGAAGACTGTGTCACTCCTTTGCATTGAGCAGACCTCTAGCCTTAAAAAAATGAGTGAAAAGCCAAAACCCAAGAAAACAGATAAAATATTTAGTGAATTTGATTAGAAAAAGGAAAGAAGAAAATCAAATTATTAGTCACAAAAATGAAAAGGGAGAATTTTCCACCAATGAAGAGGAAATTAGAGTAATAATTAGGAGTTATTTTGCCCAAATATCTGCCAATAAATTTGATATCTAAATGAAATGCCCAGTTTAACAAAAGAGGAAATAAATTATTTAAATAGTCCCATTTTAGAAAAAGAAATAGAACAAGTTATTAATCAACTCCCTAAGAAAAAATCTCCAGGGCCAGATGGATTTACATGTGAATTCTACCAAACTTTCAAAGAACAGCTAATTCCAATATTATATAAACTATTTGAAAAAAATAGGGAAAGAAGTAGTCCTACCAAATTCCTTTTATGACACAGATATGATGCTGATAGCTGGTGAACATAGAGAAAGAAAATTATAGGCCAATTTCCCTAATGAATATTGATGCAAAAATCTTAAATAAAATATTAGCAACAAGATTGCAGAAAGTCATCACCAGGATAATACACTATGATCAAATAAGATTTATACCAGGAAAGCAGGGCTGATTCAATATTATGAAAGCTATTATTATTAGGAAATAATGCATAATTTTAGCAAAGTTGCAGGATATAAAATAAATCCACATAAATCATCAGTATTTTTATATATTCCCAACAAAGTACAGTAGCAAGAGACACAAAAAGAAATTCCATTCAAAACAACTGTCAATAGCATAAAATATTTGGTAATCTGCCTGCCAGGGGAAAGTCAAAAACTATATGAACACAACTACAAAACACTTAACACAAATAAAGTCAGATCTAATCATCTGGAAAAATATCAAGTGCTCATGAGTAGGTCAAGCAAATATTAAAAAAAAAATGATAGTACTACTTAAATTAACCTACTTATTTAATGCCATACCAATCAAAATCCCAAAAAATTATTTTACAGCTCTAGAAAAAATAGTAACAAAGTTCATCTGGAAGAACAAAAAGTCAGAAATTTTAAGGGAATTAATGAAAAAAATGCTAATGAAGGTGGTGGAGCTGTGTCAGACCTAAAACTATATTATAAAGCTGCAGTCATCAAAACCATTTGGAACTGGCTAAGAAATAGAGTAGTTGATCAGTGGAATACATTAGGACCACAGGACAAAATAGTCAATAACTATAGCAATCCAGCCATTCTGGAGAGCTACTTGGAACTATGCTCAAAAAGTTATCAAACTGTGCATATTCTTTAACTCGGCAGTATTTCTATTGGGCCTATATTCCAAAGAGATCTTAAAGAAAGGAAAGGGACTCACATGTACAAAAATGTTTGTGGCAGCCCTTTTCATAGTAGCAAGAAACTGGAAACTGAGTAGATACCTATCAGTTGGAGAATGGCTGAATTAATTATGGTATATGAATGCTATGGAATATTATTGTTCTATAAGAAATAATCAGGAGGATGATTTTAGAAAGGACTGGAAAGAATTACATGAACCAATGCTAAGTTAAATGAGCAGAACCAGGAGATCACTGTACACAACAACATCAATATTATAGGACAATCAAATCTGATAAACATGACTCTTTCCAACAATGAAATAATTGATACCAGTTTCAATAATCTTGTGATAAAGAGAGCCATATATACCCAGAGAGAGGACTATAGGATCCAGATATGGATTACAACATAGCATTTTCAATCTTTTTATTGTTGTTTGCTTGCAGTTTATTGTCTTACTCGTTTACTTTCTTTTTTTGATTTGATTTTTCTTGTGCAGCCAGAAAATTGTATAAATATGTTTATACATACTGGATTTAACATATATTTTTAGCATGTTTAACATATACTAATACAACTTAGGTCAGGATAGAAAGAGAACAAAAGCATATACAGGGGAGAAAATTGGATGGAAAGAAATACAGAGCTAGTAATCATAACAATGAATGTGAATGGGATAAACTGTCCCATAAAATGGAAGTGAATAACAGCGTAAATTAAAAAGAGAATCCTACAATAGGTTGTTTACAAGAAACACATTTGACACAGAGAGTCACATACTAAGTAAAGGTAAAAGGCTAGAACAGATTTGATTACGCTTCAGATGATGTAATAAAAGCAGGGATAATAATTCTGATCTCAGATAAAGCAAAAGTAAAAATAGATCTCATTACAAGAGAAAATGAAGGAAAGTACATCTTGATAAAGGGTAACATAAATAATGAAGTAGTAAAGACAATAAATGTGTATGTACCAAATGGTAGAGCACCCAAATACCTAGAAAAGATTTTAAGCCAGTTACAGGAAGAAATAGACAGCAAATCTATTCTAGTGGGGAACCTCAGCCTTCCCCTTTCAGAATCAGACAAATCTAACCACAAAATAAACAAGAAAGAAACTAGGGAGGTTAAATGGATCCTAGAAAACATAACTATGATAACCCCCTGGAGAAAACTGAATAAGGATAGAAAGGAATTTACCTTTTTCTCAGCAGTACATGCCACCTACACAAAAATATTTTAGGACATAAAACCATGTATGTATTAGGGCATAAAAACCTCACAATCAAATGCAGAAAGGGAGAAATACTTAATGCTTCCTTTTCAGACAACAATGCAATAAAAATTATATTCAATAAAGCTTAAGGGAAAGATACACTAAAAACCAATTGGAAATTAAATCTAATTCTAAAGAATGAATGGGTCAAACAAGAAATCACAGGAACAATCTAAAATTTAATTCAAGTGAATAACAATAATGAGACAACATGCCAAAACTTATGGGATGCAACCAAGGCAATTCTTAGGAGAAATTTTATATTTCTAAATAGCTACATAAATAAAATAGAGAAAGAGGAGATGAATGAATTAGGCATGCAATTAAAAAAGCTACAAGAACAAATTAAAAATCTCCAATTACATGCCAAATTAGAAATCCTGAAATTCAAAGGAAACATTAACAAAATAATCTAAGAAAACTATTGAACTAATAAATAAAACTAAGATTTGGTTTTATGAAAAAAAAAAAAAAATAAAATAAATAAAACTTTGGTTAATTTGAGCAGAAAAAGGAAAGAAAAAAATCAAATCACCAGCATCAAAAAATGAAAAGGATGAACTTAACATCAATGAGAAAGAATTAAAGCAATAATTAGGAACTATTTGGTCCAATTGTATGGCAGCAAGCCTGACATTCTAATCAAAATGGATGAATATTTACACAAATATAAATTGCCTAGGTTAACAGAAGAGGAAATAAACTATTTAATAGTTCCATTTTAAGAAAAGAAATTGAACAAATCATTAATGAACTCTCTAAGAAAATATCTCCAGGGCCAGATGGATAGACAAGTGAACTCTACCAAATTGCAGTTAATTCGAATACTAGTAAACTCTTTGGAAAAATAGGTAAAGAAGGAGTCCTGTCAAATGACACAAATATGGCACTCTTACCTAAACCAAAAAGAGCAAAAAGAGAAAGAAAATCACTGCCCAATTTCCCTAATGAATATTGATCCTCAAATTTTAAATAAAACATTAACAAAGAGATAACAGCAACTTTTATCAGCAGGATAATACTCTATGACCAAGTGGGATTTATACCAGGAATGCAGGGCTGATTCAATAATAGGAAAACTATACCATAATCAACTCTATCAATAAATAATAAAACCAACAAAATAATTTGTCTTGTGATAAAATACAGCACCCATCCCTATTCAAAACACTAGAGAGCATAGGGATAAAGGGAACTTGCCTTAAAATAATAAGCAGTACCTATCTTTTTTAAAAATATTTTTTATTTTATATTTATAACTTTTTTTGACAGTACATATGCATGGGTAATTTTTTACAACATTATCCCTTGCACTCACTTCTGTTCCAATTTTTCCCTTCACCCCTTCCCCTAGATGACAGGCAGTCTTATACATGTTAGATATGTTATAATATATCCTAGATACAATATATGTGTGCAGAACCAAATTTCTTGTTACACAGGAAGAATTGGATTCAGAAGGTAAAAATAACTTGGGGGAAAAAAATGCAAACAGTTTATACTCATTTCCCGGTGTTCATTCTCTAGTGATTCTGTCCATCATTGATCAATTGGAACTGAATTAGATCTTCTCTTTGTCAAAGATATTCTTCCAACAGAATGCATCCTCATACAGTATTATTGTTGAAGTGTATAATGATCTCCTGGTTCTGCTCATTTCACTCATCATCAGTTCATGTAAGTTTCTCCAGGCCTCTCTGTATTCATCAGCAGTATCTATCTTAAACCTATAGCAAGCCTTATTTATAATGGAGAGAAGCTGGGCACATTCCCACTAAGATCAGGGGTAAAACTAGGATGCCTATTATCACCATTATTATTCAACATTGTACTTGAAATGTTGGTTTTAGCAGTAAGAAAACAATTAGAAATACAGAGTGTTAGAATAGGCAAAAAAGAAATAAAGCCATTGCTCTTTGCAGATGATATGATGATATACCTAGAAAATCATCCAAAAATCTACTGGAAACAATTCATAGCTTTAGCAAAATTGCACATAAATCACCCGCATTTCTATATATTATTGACAAAGCCCATCAGTAAGAGATGGAAAAAAATTCTATTTAAAATTACTTTAGACAAAATAAAATAGTTAAGACAACTTAACTGCTAAGACAAACCAAGAAACTGTATGAACACAATTATAAAACACTTCTCACACAAATAAAGTCATGTCTAAACAAGTGGAAAAATATCAGTTGTTCATGGCGGGCCAACTAATATAATAAAAAATTACTCAGTGCCATACTAATTAAACTACCAAAATATTATATTATTATTATTAAAATTATTAAAAATAACAAAAAATCAAGTATATCAAGGGAATTAATGAAATAAAATATAAAGGATGGTGGTTTAGCAGTACCAAACCTAAAACTATATTATAAAACAGCAGTCATGAAAACCAGTAGTAATTGATCAGTGGACTAGATTAAATACATATGGCATAATAATCAAGACCTATAGCAATCTAGTATTTAATAAACCCCCAAATTCCATTTCTAGGATAAGAACTCAGTATTTCACAGAAGTTGCTGGGGAAACTGGAAAGTAATATATCAGAAATTCAGCATATGCCTACATCTCACAGCCCATATACCAAAATAAGATCAAAATGAATACATGATTTGGGCAAAGAATGATGCCATAAGCAAAAAAGGAGAACAAGGGATAATTTATCTATCAGATCTTTGGAGAAGGGAAGAATTTATGACTAAAGAACTAGAGAAAAGTGTGAATAGTAAAATGGACAACTTTATGTTAAATTAATTTTTTTACACAAACAAAACCAAAATAGATTAAAAGATAATAGATAATAGATTAAAAGAGAAAAGTACAAAGCTAGGAAAAAAATCTTTACAGCTAGTATTTCTGATAAAGATCTCATTTCTAAAATATATAAAGAAATGTGTCAAATTTATAAGAATGCAAGTCATTTCCCAATTGATAAATAGTCAACAGATATGAACTGATAATTTTCAGATGACAAAATTAAAGCTATCTATAGTAATATAAAAATGCTCTAAATCACTATTGATTAGAGAAATGAAAATTAAAACATCTCTGAGATACAACCTCATACCTCTCAGATTGACTAAGATGACAAGAAAAGATAATGAGCAATGTTGGAGGGGATGTGGGAAAATTGAAACATTAGTTGGTGGAGTTGTGAAATGATCCAACCATGCTGGAAAGCAATCTGGAACCATGTCCAAAAGGCTAAAAAATTGTGCATGGAACTAAGAAGTCTGAATGTAATCAACACATGCTATGTTCATTTCTTTTTTGTTTTTGTTTTTTTCATTTCTCCCACTGTTTCCCCCCCCCCCCTTTTGCTCTCTCAACATGATTCATAAGGGATTATGTGTTTTAAAAAAAATAAATTTAAAAAGAAAAGAAAAAAAATAAAATTTAAAAAACAAGAAAAAAGACAAGTTCCCCAGTGGAACTTATAAGGAGGAGAAAGGTATACGCAATGAAGTGAGAGTATGCCTTTAACTGGCAGGCTAAATCCATAGAGAAGTTTAGCTGACTAATTTCAAGGGGAATAGTGATTGATGGACTTAGCACCTTAAAATAGTTAATTATACATGATAAATGTGGAAATTTGTTTAGAAGAATTGTACATGTTTAATCTATATTGAATTACTATTTAAGGGAGGGTGTGGGGGAGGGAAGAAAAATTTGGTTTTGCAAGGGTAAATATTGAAAACTATCTTTATATGTATTTTGAAAACTAAAAAGCTTAAAAAAAAAGGCAGTTAGTTATAACAAGGAGAAGGACATCATGAGGCACAGGGGAGAAGGTGAAACATGGATGAGGGAAGCATGGGTAGCTTAGCAAAGATTAGATGGATAGATACCTTTCTGATTGGATACAATAAGAGGGAGTTTTCCAAGGTGGGGGAGGAAGATAGGAGACTGTAAGGTGGGACTGATCCCCTCAATGCCCTTCTCTACTTGCCTTAGGAAGTATTATAATCTTATCAGCCCACTTTGATACCTAAGACCTCATCACTAAATATTGGATAAATCATTGCACTTATTTCAGTGCAGTCATTTTTTCTTTTGACCTCAATTTCCTTAGATATAAAAAAGGAATAGGAGCAATTTATAACTAGTTGCTTTTCTTCCCACTAGAGACTCAGTTTAGTCTCATAGTTGTTTGTGCAAATGCATATTCAACAACCTGTGATTTTCTATAAGGTGCAATTTTATATTACTGATGAAACTTTATAATGGATATCAGACTCATATTACAGAATTACTTGCATTTAGTACACTTATTTAAAGATTCTCAACATATTACAGTCCCTATTGTTGATGTCAGATTCAGAGAATTGGAGATGATTCACCATTTACTTCAGCATGGAATTTTTGTATCTATCACTTATGGGGACATATGTATATTTACATATACTGTGAAAATAGAACATCTCAATCTATTTTAACTATGTGTATGGATTTCTCTAAACAAAATAAATATATTTATGGGAAAGGGGGAAGGGATCTATACCTCCTAAAATTAAGCCAAAGTGTGAAAATTCTCAGATTCTAGTTTATTGAAAACTAGCTGTATTACTTTGAGTAAGTCACTTTACATCATGTCTTACTGATCTATAAGATATATGAGGTGAGAGATGATCTCTGTAGTAAATCCTTATTCTGAGATATAATCAGCATACTACAGAGTAGATAGGGACCTTGGAGTTTATTTATTCAATCCCTAGCCTCTTAGTTTTACAGATCAATCAGCTCAAGCCCAAAAGTTAATCAGCTTCCCCAAATTGTTATTTGTCCTTCATTTTGGAAGAGGGCAAATGATAAATGGGGTGATGTCTTGATTTGCACTTGAAATTTAGTTAAGCCAGGCAGAGTCACACAAAGTCTTCAGCCTGACTCTCTCTTCCATAGCCCAGTTTCATATAGATAACAAGTGGCAGGCTGGCATTTGAATTCAAATCTTCTGGCTTCTAAAACATTCCCCACTATATAATTGCCTTTCTAATAGAACAATGCTTTCCTTTTTTGTTTTGCCAATATTTCTGATGAATACAAACAGCAAATAATTTATAACAATATAACTTATACATATTAATGTTTCCTTGATGATGTAAAAAACACACACATACAATATTGTCATACTGAGAGTGCTAAAGATGAGGACCTCTCAGATTGTCAACTTCACATGAAATTTTTAAATATACAATCCTTGGAATCTCCAATTCCACAATACCACACAACACAGAAAACTATTATAGAGAGTAAAGAGAGAATGAATACAGATTTTTTTTTTCACCAAATAGCAGTGTGCAAGAATTAGGAGGCACAAAATAAGTTTTAAAAGAGGTGATTTCAAAACAAACAAAAGAACCTCTAAATTGTAAAAGTAGTAAATTTATCACCTTGAGCAGAAAAAAGCTTAGGTCAGCAAGAAAAATTACTTCTGTTTTCCCTACGTCATATAGGTCACCTTGTAATGTCTGGTATTTTATAATGATGTTATGTGCTATAGAGTACAAAAATAGCAATGAAACAGTTTATGCTTTCAGAGTTTAGTTCTATTTGAGAAAAGCACAAGCATACATTTAAGGTGTGTGTGTGTGTGTGTGTGTGTGTGTGTGTGTGTGTGTGTGTATGTGTGTGTGTTGTCCCAGAAGTCTTTGGGGTAGTTTTTATCATTATTATTATTATTATTTTATTATTTCTCAAAGCATTTTATTTAGATTACTCCTTTGACCTCAAACTTTTTATCACACTATTTGTGTGTGTGTGTGTGTGTGTGTGTGTGCTAGTCATTCCTTACCTCACTCTCATTAGACTGTGCTTTGAGGATGGTTTGCATCTTTGCAGCTCTCTTATTGCTTTACATTAAGTAAGAATTTAACATTTATTGTACTTAAGTGTTTCTAACCAAAGAAATTGATCAAGCATTTAGTAACCACTACTATATGCCAAGTACATTGTTAGGTGCAAAAAATACAAAGTTCTTACCTTCAAGGATGTTACAATATAATTAAAAGAAAAGTTAACAAAAGTAATTAGGTTCAAAACAGATACAAGATAACTGGGGGAAGGAAAGATAACTATTTGCGGTATTAGGAAAGTTTTCATACAGAAGGAAACATTATCTGAGGCTTAAAGAAAATTAGGGGACAGTAAAACCTGATCATAGATGCAAAGCACAAGATGAAAGGCAATTTCAAAGTGAATTAACTGTTTTCCTTAACCTCACTTTCAACTTTTATGTCTAGAGATGGAAGTTGACAAGAACAGGTTAAATAGAAATATAACACCAAATTTTACCCAACAGTTGACATAGAGGACAATTTATTTACAAATAACTATATCCTACTTTATTATAATAAGAAATAAAACCATAAAAACCATGCAATATAACATTAAAACATAGGAAGCTTTATAGAATATGACACTCCCATTTTTAAGGGTTTTCTAATGCATCAGCAAACAGATGGGTCTTAAGTTCATTTTTAGACACAGAAAGAGTCTTTGAATAGAAAGTGGAAGTAGCTTCCGCAATCAGGGAACAGTTTCTTTCTAAATATTCCCTTACCCAGTACTATGAACCAGAGCCAGCTAAAATTATGATTTCATAAGGAATTCAAGGATTATATCTAATGAAAGACTTCATATCAAAACCTTATAAATAGAAATGTGTTTTTCCCCCCACTTGAATCTTGCTGATACAATCCTTATTTGTAACTGTAGCTAAAAAAAAAACTAATCAGAAATCCTTTCTATAAACAATTAGAAATCCATTGATTGGGAGATGGCTCAACAAATAGTACATGAATGAAACTGAAAACCTCTGTTCTATAAGAAATAATGACTATGACAAACAGAGAAGCATGGAAAGACTAATATGAGTTGATGCAAAGTAAAAATAAAAAAGTAGAACTAGAAAAACAATATACAGGATTCTAGCAAAGTAAAGGGAAAGATAGTAACTACTACAACAAACCAAAATTGAAATTGGCAAGATTACAAGTATCAAGCTTGACCCCCCAAAGAGATTTTTAAGATACCTCCACATTTGGTGGTAGAGGTCTCTCTCTCTGTTTCAGTTTTTTTTTTTCTCTATTTCTCTCTCTCTTTCACTCTCCTTTGTTCTCTCTCTCTCTCTCTCTCTCTCTCTCTCTCTCTCTCTCTCTCTCTCTCTCTCTCTCAAAATTCTTTGGGATAACACTTTAGGAATAGAGAGTTGTAAGGACACAGGAAATTTTAGTCACTGTAAAAATTTTAAGAATCCATAAAAATCTAATTTAAAAAAAAAGAAAGAAAG
Organism: Sminthopsis crassicaudata; assembly: GCF_048593235.1. Lineage (NCBI taxonomy): Eukaryota > Metazoa > Chordata > Mammalia > Dasyuromorphia > Dasyuridae > Sminthopsis > Sminthopsis crassicaudata. Next base: position 324,406,947 of record NC_133620.1, read on the forward strand.
AAATAACCTTACCCAAACAAGAAAAAAGGTGTGGGGGGGGGGGGGGGAAGGGAATCCTTTTCAAATTATGTGCTCAGGAAGAATTTTCTTTAGTTTCTGGGGTCCGGAATGATATTTTAGCTTTGGTTTTGGCATACTAGGTATCCAATGCTTTTTAATAAAGGTAGACTCTATCATTCTGAAGGAGTCATAATCTTTAAAAAAATTTATAGGCCTTATATTCTTGTATTTTGTTTCAATGTGTTTCTTTGATATAGAGAAGGAATTTGGTCTCAGGAAGAAAAAAAAGGGGGGGGGCCACAGTTAGCAGCCTCCTTAATAAATCTAAGGAATGACAGACAAACATTTTATTTAGGAAAAGACATACATAATGTACAAGTACATTTTGGTGGTGGCTTTTAGTACATCAGCCAAAGAATGCAGTCATGCTAATTATGGGATTTCCAGGGTACGTGGGTGGGAGGACAAAAACACCCTGCTTTAGAAACATTTCAAGCTCAGCAATACTGATTCCCTTTTTCCGTCTCTGCTGAAATTTCCTTAAGGTCAAATATATGAAATGTATTTTTTGTTTTTGTTTTTGTTTTTACAAACAACAAAACATGGTGTTTCTTGCCAAAAAGCAAATTAATAGAAAACTGTGCTTGTTCTCCTCTACCACTACCATCAATGTCATGGACTTTCCAGACATCTTAAAAATATAAAATCAAAAACTATTAATTTTATAACAGAATGAAAACACATTGACAATAAAAGTGCATTAGTAAGAACCAATTAGCTGAAATGAAGGTAAAAATAACAGAAATGAAATACCATGGAAATCCTCATTTCCTCAACATATGAACCCATGTATTTTGTAAGATGGAATCACAAACTGGAAAGGTGAATTCACAGGAGAGAAAATGGGGAATAGACAGGATTGTATGCTTTTTGTTTGTAGTTCTCCAGTCATATCTGGCTCTTTGTAACTCCAAGGATCAGAGCCTATAGGCCCTCTATTCTTCACTATCTCTGTGCAAGTTCATGTCCATTATTTGCATGATACTATCTATCCATCTTATTCTCTATCATTACCATTTTCTTTTACCTTTAATCTTTCCCAACACTAGGGTCCCCATGAATCCCATCTCTCCTTATATGGAAAAAGTATTTAAGCTTTAGCTTCAGTATTTGACCTTCCAGTGAATAGCCTGAATTAATTTCTTTTAATATTGACTGATTTGACCTCCTTGCTGTGTAAGGGACTTTCAAAAGTCCTCTCCCATACCATAATTCAAAAGTGTCAATTCTGTAACATTCAGGTTTCAATATGGTCCAATTCTCACAACCATACATGTTACATCTCTACTAATGTCACAAGTAAACAATGAGAAGATGGTAATTTCTATATTTTCCCAGCAAAAAGAAGAGAATGGAAGAGGTCAAAGAAGCTAGCAACTAAGAGAAGACTGAAAAAGAAAGTCTAATTTTGGTAAATAATCTATACCACTCTATCTCCAAGCTAATTGCCCTATCTGTTGCCAAGGAAGAAGAGGCTCACTAGCCTTCTTGGGCCAAATGTTTTTCCATGAGTTCTCCAGGGTTCTGCCTCTTAGATCTGTATACCCCTGTAGAAGTTGCTTCACTCCCTCTTTTTCCATCCCCCTCATCTCACATCTCTCTGACATCCTGACCTATTATCAAGGCAAAACCTTCTCTCTACATATACTTTTAACCCTATCCTTTCTCATCTTCCTCAACAGATTGTGACCAACATTATACTCATTCTCATCTTTAATATTTTCCTTATTTTCTGGTTTCTTTCCAGCAATCTAGTAATATTTTAATCTCTTTAATCCTAAAAAGAAACAAAACCCAAAAACCTCTTGCTTAATCTGGCCATCCTTAAATTTTATCCTGTTTCTCCCTTCAGCTAAGCATTTGGGGGGGGGGGGGAGGAAAGGCATCTCTCTATTCTAAACTCTTAGTTATCTGGCTTCTGTCTTTATAATTCAGCTAATACTGACCTCTCCAAAGTTACCGATGATCGCTTTTTAAATTTAATAACATTTTAGTTTTTTTTCCAATTACATATAAGCACAATTTTTAATATTTGGTTTTTTTCCAATGACTTCTTAATTGCCAAATCTAATGATCTTTTCTCAGTCTCCATCCATCTTGACCTTTTTGCAGTCTTTGACAGTATTGATCAACAGTACCTCTCCTCCTTATACTGTTCTTTTTAGATTTCTTGATAGTATTTATTCTAGTTTCTTCTTCAACCATCTGAAATTTCCTTAGTCTTCTTTGTTGTAGCTTCATTCAGTACTAAACTAGAGTGTTCCATAAGCCTCTGTCCATAGCCCTCCCTCTATATAATCTTCTTTAATGATGTCAGAAGCTTCTATGCAGGAAGCTAATTATCATTTCTATTAATATAATCAAGAAATTTAAAAACACAAAGATTGCAACAATTATAATGGAAAATAAAACAGAGCAATTAAAACTTTATGCTGTTAACTTGTAATGACTTAGTTTGAACCTAAAGAAGAGATTGAAGAAAACATCTTTTTTACCTTCTCCATTTCATTGCAGAGGTAAAGGTATAGAATCCCCATATGAGTATGGAATATCACACATGCTAGAAAAGTGTGCATTTGTTTAGTTTTACTGAACTGTCTTTCTACTTTTTTATCCTTTGTTATAACAAATGATTCTTAAGTAGAGAATGAAGAGAGGGAGATATCTTAGGAAATGTGGTTGATGTCAAAGCAAAATATATTTAAAAAAAATTTTTTTTTAAAGAAAGTGAAGGAATTGAACAAATGGACATACATCTAGATTACAGAAGCTATAGTCTAGATGTATTAGCTGTTCATTTAGAGCATAGATTAATTGTCTATTCTACTGTGGTTCAGAATTAATATATATCCTAGCCTGAATATTTAGCCTAAATAAATATGCTCTTAAAATTTTTTTGACAGATTTTAGGTAGATTTTTTGGTTTCTTCACTCCCTTGTTGACAACTATTTTTAAACAGATTTGTAGCAAAAAGTTGCCAAGTTCACTTTGCCTTATAGTTCACATGAACCTGCCAAAAACAGGGGTCTAAGTAGTTCAATTATGAGCCATCTCTTAACTAAATGAAATTGCTACAACACTTTAAATTTGATGATTTTTTGAAAATTATAAAATATAATTACATTTCTAAGCAATGTAAGAAAAAAATCCTAAAATCAGATTTTGAAATTATGGGAAAATATATACAAGAGTCACATAGAATGGACAGATGTAGTAAAATCCTAATTAGCAACAATCAAATGAATGCCCATGTCAATGAAATTTTAAAAATGCACTGGAGTTTTAGAGTTACTATTAACTAATCTCCTTCACTATTCATTTTTAAGAATGAATGAGGTATATTTAATATATCATATGACTGCATATTTAGAATTAGATCATAGCTTAAGAATCACCTTATCCAGTACCATTATTTTAGTGGAATAAAGTTAAATAACTTTCCTAAAATCATATAGCTACTAAGTCAAAATTATGACTACTTTTAAAATATTATTAATTATTAATTTTAATATTATTAGTCAGGACATTATGTGAGTAGGTATAATAATTTAGTATTGCTAATACAAAAAGACACTAAAAAAGACAATGTTTCTTTATTAAAGAACATAAATTATGTCTAACCTCATAGGAAATACTCCAATTGATTTGAGATTTCAAAATGAACATTCCCTTCAACAATGAACAACTCAAACTATCTATGTCTAGCTCATGACTATCTTTTACATGAGAAGAGGACCCATGCAAAAGGTAAAAGGGCCTTCCTATATCTTTGTATATCTCTATATTGTGTTATGTTATGATAAAACTTTATTTTTTAACCCAATACATAAGAAACACAAGGAAATGGAATTTATTTTATTCTCTACATTTCTAAGAAGTTGATTTAAGTTATCTTTTGTTGGGGGGAAATACTGATGTTCCTATTTGTATATATATTTTCCTTTTAACATTTTACATACAAGCTGTAAAATTGAATTACAGCAGTGTTGCATGAAATAGACTGGAAAGTGATTATAAAATACCTTGACACATATTTATGGTATCCAAATCTAAGGAGAACCTGTTTAAAATATTTTTAGCTATGAGTCAGTTCTTAGAAAGAACCAACATATGAAGTATTTTTAGAAAACTAAACAAACATTGGGGAGGGGCCAGGGGAAGAGAAGGGGGAACTGAGTTCATCTATCTTTAATTCCATTTCACCGAATTAAAAAAACCATAAGAACATGAAACAAAAAGACAATTTCATCTCATCTAACAGATTAGAAGGTTAAAAAAAAAAAAAAGGAATAGGTATAAGTGGGGTTCGAAATTACTTGCTTCAAAAGAGGCTTCTTATTGAACTTTCAATATCCTCAAACTAATACTATAGCCTGGGTGGCCAAGCCAAGATGGATAGCCGAAAGAGGTAAAGAGTTTGGTAGTGAACAAGTGGGTCTTCTGACCAGGTGTTCACTCGGGAATCAACAAGTCAGGGCATTATGTGAGTAGGTATAATAAAGGCTTTTAAGATTACACGTGGCTGTTCTTGAATGCGCTACCGGTTATTAAACTATAGATTCAAGAAATCATTGTCATCAGAGACCTTTGAAGGCCTCAGAGGAGGCGAGCCGGGTAGAGTTGACACTGCAAAGGTCAGTAGTCAAAGGTACTCTGTTGGGCCTAGGACAGACTGGTAATAGTAACTGTCAGGAGGGCATACTACAAATGAAATAGGTATAAGTGGGGTTCAAAATTACATGCTTCAAAAGAGGCTTCTTATTGAACTTTCAATATCCTCAAAGTAATACAATAAGGAAAAATTAGGCACATATTCATTATTTTATGGATGTCTCTTTTAATTATTCATGTTTTTGCCTATTGAAAAAATCTATACATTGATATAAAAATCAAATTTATTTATTTATTTTTTTGGGGGGTAAAAGTAGTCAGTCACATTTGTTGGAAGAAAATAATTGCATTGACAACGTCTTTAGATGTATAAATCATTTCAGTCACATTGAAATAGCCCAGGCAATAAAATTCAGGACAGCCAAGGTGGTTGCAATTTAGAGAGCAGTTTATTCACCTGCCGGGTTGGCAATTCTTGTTCTGCCTTGTGGTTACAAGAGTGACTTGACTTCTCGCTTCTCGAGAAGGTGGATGCAGGGGAGCTTACAGGAGCTGTCTGACATTGTTAGGCAAGCATTCTGTCTGAACATAGTTGAACAATATTTTCCTATAAGCCTGAGGCCCCTTGATCCAGGGGTGAGGGGCCCAGTCTTTTTTCCATTTCAACATATAAAACCATGCTTCTACCAGGAATTTTGTTGTGAAAAAAGAAAAATGGTTATGAAAAAAATTTTTGAAATTGAGAAATATCCACTGTCAAACAATACTTCTTCTAAAATATATTGATTATCCCTTCTCCATATTGACTCCATTCATCTTTCTGCTTCTCTACAAATTATCTCATTCTTCCTTGATTTATCTGACAAAATAGCAAATAACTCGCTTAATAAATGCTTTTTCATGTGTCTGTTTGAGTTGTCCTTCATTTTCAAAGAGGACAAAAATGACATCACTGCATTAAAGTGAAGTTACATGTGTCAGTCTGTGGCTTATTAGACCAATATGAGTTTAGAATGTTCTACTATAGGTCAAGCCCAAATAATTCATGGGAACATTTGGGGTGGATCCTCTAAATTTGTGCATCTCATGTTTCTTATGAGCTACTTCAATTCTGCTTTGCTTATAGTACACAATATCCTCTCTGATGAGGGCATGCCATATTAGGCCATCCTATGCCAGTGTCTCTCATGTCATACAATCTATTCCAAGAAAATTCTAATTTTCATTCATTCAACCAAAAAGCTAAATTCTTTTTTCTTTACTCAAGGTCCATATATCTTATAAGTTTCTTCATTCCTACACTTATCCTCTTTCTGTTATTTGGAAACTCTCATTCTCTTGATGTATATTCAGTCACTTCAGTGATATCTAACTCTTCATGACCCCATTTGGGATTTGCTTGCCAAAGATACTAGAGTACATTTCCTTCTCCCTCTCATTTACAGATAAAGAAACCAAGGCAAACAGAGATCACACAGGTACTAAGTGTCTGAGGTTAGATTTGAACTCAGAAGGAATCTTCATGATTCTAGGTCCAGCAATCTATACATTATGATGCCATCTAGTGACAAGTTCCTTATCTTGTGCATTTAAATATACATAAATAAGTCTTTCCTATACTAAAAAACAAAAAAATCTATTCAGATATTATGCTATTTCTCTCCTTTTTTCTTTAAATGAATTTATTGAATGGCTAATGGTCTATTCCTGCTATATTCATATCCCTGGAAATGTGGCTTCTACTGCCCAAGATCAACTGGAAGTACATGAAATTGATAGAAAATGTTAGCCTAACCAGATGTAATGCCCTGTTCTCAGTTTTAATCCTATACTTTCCAAAGTGAAGTTTACTGGGATGAGGGAAGGATTCTGGTTAAGAATATAAGCTCGTAGAGACAGCTAATTGGTGTAGTGGATAGAGCACCCTCCCTGAAGTCAACAGGACCTGAGTTCAAATAAATATATATATATATATATATATATATATATATATATATGAAGCTCCCTCCAAGTTGTGATTGTTTTATTCTTTACTGTTAGGTTCTTACTAAGTGCATTACACTTTACATTTGTATTCTGAGAACCTGGAATGCTGCCTGCCACATATAGGTTCTAAAGTCAGTATAACTTCAATCCAGGACTGTCAGAATAGTAATGGTACAAAATCAGCCCACAGAGGTTACACTAAAGGGTAACAGGCCAAATTTTTGCACTCCCAGAATGCAAAATACAGATCAAGGGAAAACAAAATCAGTTCATTCAGTAGTAGGATTTGTAGGGGGCCCAAGACCAGTCCTATTTACAATATTGGATTAGACACCAACATGGCCCAGAGCTTGATTAAACATTGTTGTAAGATAAAGGATCAGAAACAAGACAAGGCAAATACATTCCATGGACCACTAAGAGCCTAATAAAAAATAAAAAAAAAAAAAAAACTAGGGACTGAAACAAAATAGAGTCTACCTACAATAGTAGTGGCAGTAGAATCTATAAAATAATCTTTATTTTAAAATAAGGCCTCTTTAGTCCAGTTCACTAGAGTTTGCACTATATATGATCATACCCAGGTTGTTTTCATAAAACAGTTTCAACCTTAACGCAAATACATGTTTTATGATACATTTTATACATTGTGGAAATTTGTGCACAGATTCAATGGGTTCTTTTTCTTCTCCACTTTCTTTCAAGTTTATACATTTTAAATAAATAGGTCTGTCTGAAGTGTAATGGTTCAAAGCCAGTTCCCAGAAGTCACACTAAAGGATAACAGGCCAAATTTCAGTATACATGTTCTTATCCCATAAGCTTCCTAGATAATAAGTAGCTGTATAATCTAGACCATGGAGGGGAAAGAACCAAATAGGACTTTTTAAAAGTGAAGGAGGGAAAAAAAAAAACAGGTATAGGCACAAAATATCATGAAAAAATTGATGCTGGAGATACAAGAAAATTTTAAAGGGGAAAAATATTCTGGGTTAAGAAAGGCCAAAGAAGTACCCAAGATAACTACATAGCAAGTACAAACACAGCCTAAGCAAAAAAGAATGACTTGGCCACAAAAACTCCAAAAGCAGCTAGAAGAAAATAATTAAAATACATGTTTAAAAATGAAATTAGAATAAGAAATATAGAACAAAGAGAAAGGAGAATAAAGAGTTAACAACATAGAAGATTTTATCCTAGTAATAAGTTTTGATAAGCAAAATATTAACAAGCAATATAAATTTCTGAATTGGTCATGTCAAAAAAAATGTTTCATTTCAAACACAAAGTCTAACAATTCTGTGAGTATGTAAGTAGCATCCTTCATCTATCTTTTGGACACTGTGTTAATCAGGGATCTAAGTCTGAAGTAACAAAGGAAAAGTTAAGAAACTGATTAGAATTTTAGGAAAGTCAAATATGATTTAATCTATTATTAATGGGAAATTGATGCTATAAATTCATAGACATTAAGTAAATAAATATAGTGTAAGAGTCTGAGGCCATATGTGAACTCAGTACTTCTTGACTTCAGGTACAGGATGTTATAAATGGTTCCACCTTCCTGCCTCATTTGAAAAAAATGATTCAAAATAAATTGAGCAAAATATAATGAAATTAGGAACAAATAGAGCTTTCCTTAACATGATAGTAGTAAATGACTAAAACTAAAAATCATTATTCTATCTAATGGGGACAAATTATAATCTTTTCCAATAAGATTGGAGTAAAACAATGATCTTTATCATCACTATTATTTTATATAGTGCAAAAATGAGATCTATAGAAATAAGACAAGAAAACTGAAGCAATAAACAAATAAATTTGGAAGAGAATTATTATTTTTTCACAGATAATAATTGTGTGGGACAGTGACCTTTACCCAAATTAAAATCAGAAAATCTCAAGGTTAAAAAAGCAAAAATGGATTTATTATGACCTCATGAGAAAAGGTAACTCCCAAAAGACAAGATGTCAGCAGAGAAGTGCAAAGCACAAACCACAAAGCACAAGATTATATAGATCCTAACCAGAAGTCCTCTCAACTCCCACTCCTTCCCTTTTCTCCCATTGTCTGAGGGAGTCCAGTCTTACACCCTAAATATGGAAATCTAGTAAATAATACTAGTAAAGAACAAACTCTTTACCCATTAAGTACTTAAATGCTAATTAAGGGAGGAAGCAGGAGGGAAATGTTCAGAACACCTGCACCTTTTAACTATAGCTCAACTTGTTATTGTTTTGTGACATTAGGGCACAGGTCAAGACCACATTCTTTTTTTTTTTTTTTAATAGTTTTTATTTACCAGATATATGCATGGCTAATTTTACAACATTGACAGTTGCCAAACCTTTTGTTCTAATTTTTCCCCTCCTTCCCCACCCCCCAAGATGGCAGGTTGACCAATACATGTTAAACATGTTAAAGTATAAATTAAATACAATATATGTATACAGACAAGACCACATTCTTAATAAAGATCTTCATTCAGTTTATCCTCTTCTATTAATCTCTGAAGACCTCTCACACCATTCTTGATACATTTCCTCAACTATCTTGTTTTCAGTTTCCAAACTGAACCTCCAAACAGGACCTCTGGACCTGGTTTGTATTTTTTTTTTTTTAAACTGGGATCCATCCTTGTTCTTTTAATACTCCAAGTCCAACCGGACCTCCCCTTCAGGTTGTTCAATCTTTATTATCCTGACCAGTGATGTCTATACCCATCCTCTGTGGAAATCCCAGTCATGTCCCTGAGGTTAAATTTTTTCCTATAAAACCTATTTGTGGACCATCTCAGGGCTGCAACCTTCCTTTGGGTCAGCCCACTACAGCACTCTGCCTTCTAGTATTTTTTTCTTTGCTCCATGCCACATATTATCTCCCTTAACTGCACTATGCTTCCCAACTCCCCTTCTCCTACTAACTGACTCTTTTAGGGTGCTAAGTCCCTTTCAGGATTTAGCCTGCCAGCTAAGGGCATGCTCCAACCTCATGGGGTACTCCCTTTCTACTAGGAAATTGTGAGTTCCACTGAGGAACTTTTCTTTCATATATTTTCCCAACTCTATTTCATATTTACCATTCCTGGTGTTTATTATATCCCTTCACTTTATATGTAACCTATTCCCCATAAACTTATTATGGGGAACATAATAAGTTTACCTTCACATAACCAAATCCCAACTTTTGGTGTCTGCCATTATTGGTGACAAACTCTACACCATAGATCACATCAATGAGGATCAGGTCTGGAATGGAAGATGGGCCAATTTTCTGATGTCTTTGGCAATTTATTTCACTACCTGTCCGTTATTATCAATTTTCACAAAGCAAAAAATTAATTTCTCACAAACTCTACCTTCTTTAGCCAAAAAGTAGTCTAATACCAATCTATGCTGGTGTACTGCTTTTCTAATCTAAGTGCCCTGGTCTGCTAACAAATCCAGTGTCTTTGTTGTCTGGTTAGTAATTATTTTGACCATGATCTGGAGTCAAATAAACCTATTCAGCATATAAATTCTGTACTCCTAACTCTCGTCTGGAGCCATCTATCACCCAAACCATTTTTGTCCTCAGTAATTAGAATAGGTAATTCTTTACAAATAAAGATGCCCTAGAAGTCAGCAATAACAGAAATGCTAAAAGAAACAGACATTTATCTAGTAACAGACAGATGAGTAGGCCAAATATTCACCTATTTATTTAGAATATAATGACCACATATTTTCAGATAAGAAACTGCCATATCTTATATACTTGAATTATGCCCATAGCTTCTACTGAACACTTGCCCTGATTATAGAAATTTGCTATAAAAGGAAAAAGCAGGGACATGATTATAACCAAAAACTGGTCCTTCAGGCCTAAGTTTAAGGGCACATACATGACAAGAAAAAGCATCCTTAGCTCAGTTTAGCCAGATTCAGGAATAATTAGGTGGTTTCTTATTTAAAGGAACATTGCTGGGAAACTGAGTCAGAAGGATCCCAACTTAAGCAGAGACCAAGGTTGTCCTCTCAAGTCACTAATATCTACCTATAACAATTCAGGATCAATTCCTCTGAGTAGCTTGTGGCATATTCCTTTCAGATGGTGGATTACTGGCTTGATGATCCATCAGAGAATCAGACCTGAATTCAAAACTCCAAATAATATCAGTTATAGACCCATGAAATTTTATCTCAGAAATAAGTATCATTAATCAAAGCTTCAAGTGAATTAGCTCTCAAGGATCACATATCCTAAATAAGTATTGACTATTGCTTTGTAAAAAGAATTAGAATTGTACCCAGAACTGATCTGTAACCCAGAACTGATAACAGTAAGAGATTCATTCTAAAAAGTTCACAGCTTATCTTCAAATCAAGTACATGGGCTTTAAAATCAGTATTACAGAAATCATTTTACTTTAAGATGTTCAATAACCAATATATATCAAAACATGTTTAGCTATTAAAGAACAAAGGAACAAACCTTTCCAAAGGAAGGAACAAATGAACAAAGACAAACCACTCCTCTACACCTTATTATTTATCTTTTTTTTTTCCCACTTCTTATTTATCTTTACACATATTACACATGCAATTTATTTTGCAATTACACATATTCATATACACCAAATTTTCCTGCTTTTACTTTTTTGTTAAAGGGAAAAAGCAAGATAAACTCAAAGATTTAGAATATTGGTAATATCTAAATGACTTTGGACCAAATTTTACAAAATTTATATCACATATCTAGCAAAGCTGACAAAATGTTAAAGCACAGTTATACAATTTTTACAAATTATCCAAAATACAATTTAGAAATCAACTAATTAAGAGATACAAACATGTTACCTCTTTAGGTAAGTTATCAGGTAACTTTGCTTTAATACCCCAATTTTTGTTTAATTAAAGCTTTTTATTTACAAAACATATACATAATTTTTCAACATTGACCCTTGCAAAACCCAAAACCTTTTGTTCCAAAAATTCCCCTTCTTCCCTTGCCCTCTTCCCTAGCTGACAGGTAGTCTGATATATATTAAATATGTTAAACTATATGTTAAATCCAATATATGTAAACAATATATGCAAACTTTAGAACCCTGGAGAAAAGGGTTGGAGAAATTTGGACCCAGGTGTCAGCTACAGGTGTGTGGCCCAGTGACTAGATCACCCTCCATGCTGGAAATGGGGGTGGGACATGTCAAAGATATTGGGTCATCAGAGTAAACCCCAGAAAAAATCCAGGCCAGCCAGGGACAGCAGTTAGCAAGACAGATTCCACCAGTCTTTCTAAAAGAGAAAAACACAGAAAATCCCAGAGAGAATTTTTTTTTTCCTTTTGCAGCTTTTTCTGTAAGCCTTCAGGTGGCTTTTCATAATGTAAATTAGGCCTATTTAAAAATACTATTGACTAACTCAAGTTAATTGGCTGAGAGACAGTGCCAAGCAATTTAAGATTTAGGGAGTTCCCAAGCCCACCAGAGAACTCTTTAGAAGGCATCTGCCCAAGGATTTGGTATGAGAGAGACCCCTCACAAACAGGAAATATCCCAGAATGAGCCCCCCCGCCAAAATTGTATGGGACAGCAACCTTCACCCAAATTAAAATCAGACCAGAGATTCTCAAGGTAAAAAAGCAAAAAAAATAAAATAAAATAAAATAAAATTATTATGATCTCATGAAAAAGAGTAACTCCTAACAGACAAGTTATCAGTAGAAGAGCGCAAAATGCAAAACACAAGATTATATAGACCCTAACCAGACCTAACCCTAGCCTTTTCTCCTATAGTCTCAGGGAATCCAGGCTTACATCCTAAACACAAATCCATCCCAGAAACAAAAGAATACTAGAAAATAACAAACTCATTGCTCATTGAGTACTTAAATACTAATTAAGATGTGGAGGGGAGACAGGAGGGAAATGGTCTAACATTCACAGCTTTTAGCTATAGCTCAACTTGTTAGTGCAAAGTTTTAAGTCACACTACACAGGCCATTCTTATGAGGGTTATTCACTGAGTTTATCCCATTCAATATAATAGTATATTTAGAGAACTACAGAGTAAACTTGAAATTAATTGAAATAACTTCAGCAAAATTGCAAGACACAAAATAACTCTATAAATTATCAATATTTCCGCATATTATCCCAAAAATTCTATTAGGAATCAATGAAAGATAATTTTCAAAGTAACTATGAAACATGTAAAATACTTAGGAATCTATGAATCTATGCGGTCTATACAAGACCACATCTACAAAACACTGTCATGGAAATAGAGACCTAAGCGAATGAGAAATTAACTGCTAATGGGTAAGGCAAGTCAATATAACAAAAAAGACAATATGAAATTAAAGTGCCTTAATTCTTCAGTACCATAACAAACTGAAGGAGATGAGGGGAGATCTCTCAAAATAGTTGTGAAAATTGAGTAAGGCTTCCTTCATCTACTTCGGAGTTGGAGTAGGTCTGAAGGTCCTTGAGCATTGACACAAAGGCATACCTAAGTCCCCTTCCTGCTATCCTCCCATGACATCATTTTCTCCCTACTCAATCAAATATGGACAACTATGTACTTATTGGCCAAGTTCAATTTTGTGGGATGTTCCTTCATTTAAAATGTAAGACTTTCAGCCAATGAGGATGATGGTCAGTGGTGGGAGGAGTGTTTGCATTAGGGACTATTTAAAGTGTAAAACCTGTCCCAAAAATCACTTCTTCTGATGGCTTGCTTAGCTGGAGGGACACCCACTTCTGAGAACATACAATAAATTTTTGTTTTGCTCCTGGAGATATCTCCAGCTTTTTATTAAATGGTGATCACTCATCATTCTCAGCCACACAAAACAAACTCCCAATGAATTACTTTGTATCTACAGGAACAAAAGGTCAAGAATTTTTAGGAAAATAATGATTAAAAATAGAGGCAAAAAAAGAATACCTAATAGTGCAAATGTCAAGGTATACTATCAAGTAATAAATCACCAAAATAGAGATGGAACAAATTAAATATACAACTTAGTGACACAAAGACACCTAGTAGTATAGTGTTTGATAAACCCCCAAACATTCTTTAACAAAAACTATTAGGAAAAGAGAATAGAAACCTGGAATAAATTAGGTTTATACAAATATTTCATAATGATGTGGTGCAGCCATTGTTGGAAATGTTGTGAATTCTAACCAAATTTGTCCTGTTTCCATTGTCAACTTTATCAAACACAAAAGAAGGACAAATTCCTGAATATATATTCATTCCACCAAAATTCCCCCCTCATTTATTTGCTGTACTCCATCTATAAACTGGTTAAAGAAAGTATTTATTTCTATCATTTTATTGACCTGAAAAGGGATAAAAAGCAGTTCTCATCTGGAACCTCTAAATGATTAAACTGATTTTATTTTATTTTATTTTGGCTAGGACAAATTATCTTTAAGCTCCCCCTAGAAGATGGAATGCTGCAAAGAAATTGGCTCCATTAAATAATACCCTCATTAGTCATTCTTTTGTTAATTTATTGCACTGTTATTTAAATTTTGCTTGTGGCAGCCCAAATTTCTTAGCATAGAGTTATTTATTGTCCTGGAAGTAAAGGTCAAAGGGGTAGTAAAAAGAAATATACCCAAAGCTCTTTTACTCCTGTCATACATTCCCATCTTCTTCATTCTGGCTTTACTTCTCTTTTAAATTTTTCCTGGCTTCAGCTTACTTTTCCAGAAAACCTCTAGGTCAAGAATCTTGTTCCAACTCCCACAGGTATTTCTCTCTACACCTGGGTAATTAACAAATTCATTAAACACTTCTTGGCATGAACTTTAAAAAATTGAAGCTCATTTACCTCTCCCTCCAGTAGTCTAATAAATAAGAAAAATTTATTTACAATCAACTTGCCCTGGCAATACAGCTTTCAATATCATAATAGTTCATAATGATGAGGTTTAAAGTGGTCTGGATTCCTGGTAATCTAGAGGTTAGTGGCTAAAAGAGAATTAGTAAGAATCCCCATTAAATCGGCTGCAGGTTTTAGGAGTGAAAGAATTAGCTCATTCTCAAATACTAGTTACAAAATGAAAGTTTATTGTTAGATAGAAATCGGTTTACCTAGAGACTGACTTCTATAGTGGCAGATCTATGGAAAATGGAGTTTTGCACTGAGAATGCAGTTCTCAATGCACAGAAAGTCCTAGCAGCTGAGTGAGCTACTGAGGTCCATCTGCAAAGACTTTAGTTGATCGGTGTCTTGGTGGGGGTTGGGAAGCCTGAGCAGATCAGAATAGGAGCTGGGACAATCAGAGCAGATCAGAACCAGTGAGAGCTGGGAGAACCTAAATTGGCTCAGATCCAGTTGGGGCTGGGACAAGCCCGGATCTCCTATTGGAATTCAAAGGGATGCTTTTTGACCAGGATTTGTGAATCAAAGGCTCTGGCACCCAGGAAAGACAACTTGTCTGGGGAGGATATGCCTCAGCCTGAAGGGGCTGGTAATCTGAAAGGAATCACAAATCAATAGAAAATATAATTTCTTAAAGGGATCACAACACACTTCAATAACTTTCCCTTTACATCATTGTACTTTATATCTCAAACAATCTTTTGATAAAGGAAACCAAGATTCTATTTCTGAACATTCTCCAAGAAAAAGGACTAGCAGTACAGACAGCACAGAAAAATTGATGGAGAAAAGCTTTTTAAGGAAGATAAAGGAATCACAAATAGAAGAAAATGAGAGTTCTACCCCTCCCTCCCAAATGATTTAGGTTCAAAGATTAAAATACAACATATCACATCAAGAACACAAAAATTATAAGCAAAATATTTACTGAGAATGAAAAGAATCAATATAAAACAATACGTTAGACTAAAACAACATTGTGTTTCTCCTGCAAAATCTGCACAAGGAAAGTTTCACAGAAAGGCAGAAAGTTTCTGACTCTCTTAGGCTAGCCCTTTTATGTCTCCCACAAAAGGAAACCAAAAGGCCTCTGTACACTCTTAAAAGATCAGACAGGTGTCTTTCATACCATAGTTACAGATCATTTTTTTTTGAGAAAAAGTAAATACTTTTGTGTTAAAAAAAAATTATAAAGCATATGAATAAATGAACCTATTGTTAACTTGATAGACAGTATATTTCTAAAACAAAGAACTAGAGTTATCTCTAATGGAAAAAGAAACACTAGGGATTGTCCATTGAGACTAGGGATATCTACTATAGCCATTATTATTTCATATATTTCTAGAAATAATTATATCAATGATAAAAGAATAAAATTTAAGGGAACATGCACACACATACATATACATATATATATATATATATATACACACATATACGACACATATATGTATATATATGCAAAGAGGAAACAAAATCAACACTTTCATAAGTGACACCATATTTTATCATTGAAAAGCATTTTAAAATTGAAACAATAACTTCAGTAGCAATATATAAAACAAACCAAAAAAAATCATAAATTCTTTCTTCTCACTCATTTTCACTCTGTAGTCTGGCTTCTGATTTCATCACTCAATGGAAACTGCTGTCTTCAATGTTATTAATAATTTCTAATTGCCAAAATCAATTTTTTTCTCAATTTTCATACTTTATTTCTCTGCAACCTTTGATATCATCAATCTCCCTATTCTGGATATTTTCTTCTCTCTAGTTTTTTTTTTTTTTTTTAAACATACTTTCTCTTGGTTTTCCTTGTACTTGTCTGACTACTCACTTTGTTTCATTCAGTTCACACCCACTAACAAGGGGCTGAGATTAGCAATTTTCTCTTGTCCTTTTATACTATTTCACTTAATGATTTTATTGGCTCCAAAGATTTCAATTGTCATTTCCACAGATTTGTTCAGCCCTAATAAGTCTTCAAATTTCCAGTCTCCATCTCCCATCTCCAAATGACTGTTAGATATCTCACCTGTATATCCAATATTACTATTACAATCAGCATGACCCAAAATTCCCTTCAAAATTCTTCTCTTCCTAACTTCCCTAAACTGACAGGGTACCACCCATCTTAAGTCACTTGAGCTTATAACCTAGGTCTTATCCTCAATTCCTCATTTTCTCTCAATCAATCTGTTGTCACATTCTGTCACTTATAACTTTGAACATCTTTTGTAGAAGTCCATTTCTCTCCTCAGGCAGCATTACTATTCTTGTGAATCATCTCACATCTAAACTATTGCCATCACCTTTCTGGTTAGTGCCTCTGCTTCTTTCTAAACCACACCAAATAGAAGTTAAAAGCTCACCATATGCAAAAAACAAACAAACAAACAAACAACTAAGAAAAATCAAGAAGAGGCTAAAGTAAAAGAAATGTCAAGTTAAATCTCATAGGGAAAAAAAAAAAAAAACTGACAATCTACTTATCCATTCATTTTATTTCTGCCCCCAGCCTCTCCCTGTTCTAACAGTCAGAATCTTTCTTGACTTCTCATTCTCCCTCACCCTACAGATTCATTCACCTGTTCTTGAGCAATACCAGGTAAGCAGCCCAAGTATTTAAGTCAGTTATAGCTTGGACAGGGAATGGAATTAGTGAAGCATACTGACTACTATAAGAAGCCAAAATCATTCTGGAACAGCATTCTCAATAGTCAATCCCACCCTTTAGAGTCCCAGGGGTCTGAAAGAAGCAAGACCAAGATAGGTCTGTGTCTTTTGAAGAAAAAGGACTAGCAGTACAGACAGCACAGAAAATTTGATAGAATAATTAGTAAAGATGGAGAAAAGCTTTTTAAGGAAGATAAAAGAATCACAATTAGAAGAAAATGAGAGTTCTACCCCTCCCTCCCATAAAAACCCCACTTTACTTCAAAGGATTACAAAAGATAATATAAATACTATAGAATTTCTGGAGGGAAATCAGGATTTAAGTGAAGAGTCTACTCCACAAAAACAAACCCAGAAAATTGATAGTAAGAGGCAAAATTCAGACTGAGAGAATTCACAGATAAATTTAAAAAAGAAACTTCCAGCTTGAAGCATTGAAGCACTAGGAATGAAAAAAATTAGAATTAAAACATCAAAACAAAAAACAAACAAGCAAACAAAAAACCCTTTTAAATCCTTAAAATTTCTCAGAAAAATCAATAGATTACTCTGTGGTTATAAAAAATCAAAGGGAAAAGAAAAGTTATGTTTTTTTCAAATCCACACAGACACACACATCCAGTGATATTCAAATGTTAGGGAAAGAATTCTTATTAATTGCAAAGAACCCAGAGGTTCTTTAACTAAAATACTTTCAGTTGGTAATAAATGACCAAAAAGTTTTTTGGTTTTTTTCATGTAGCTAGGACTAAACAAGAACAAATGAAAAGAGAAGCAGTATTTATTATTTGATTTTTGTTTTTTGAAAATTCCCATTGAGGGGCAGCTAGGTGGTGCAGTGGATAGAGCACCAGCCTTGAATTCAGGAGGACCTGAGTTCAAATTTGGTCTCAGACACTTAACACTTCCTAGCTGTGTGACCCTGAGCAAGTCACTTAACCCCAGCCTCAGGGGGGAAAAAAAAAAAAAGAAAAGAAAATTCCCATTGAAAGACAATAACAAAACAAAGAGCAAATATCACATGGGATCAAGATCCAAAAGAGTAAAAGGTATAATTATAAAAATTAGTAAAAAGTAAATAGGAAGAGTGAAGTAATATTTCAGTGAGATGACCAAGCACAAAACTGAGCATTCTATCTACTTCTGGGAAGAAGAGTAGACCCAAGATGCAAAATGAGACACACTTTTGAACATGGTAAGTCTATGGTTTATTTTGTTTGAATAAGTTTATTTGTCATAAGAACTGTTTATTTTTTTTAATTTTTTTTTTAATTTTTTACTGAGGGAACAGAGGGAGAGGAATTTTTGATAATATTGCCATGAAAAAAGAAATAAGGTCATTAAAGCATCTTTTAAAATGAACACAGAAAAGACAGATGGAAATTCAGATGGAAACAGAAAAGCCAGACAAGTTTGAAGGTAATGTTAAATTTATTATATACCTGAAAGCAATCTATACATACTAAAAGTATATGTTTTTACATATTTTTTCTTCTGTCCTATTTGAATATGGAAATATGTTTTCTTCTTGGTGTTAAATTCAGAAGTGGTTAAATTTGGGGGGGAACTTTCATATCATCATTATCCTCAATCAATATTATATATAGCAAAATAATGGAGAGAAATGACAGTTTAAAAGACGTTTGGATGGGAGAACTCAAATAATAACAAATATCATTTGGTGGGGGGAAATAATAATGATTTTGTTTTTTGCCCCTAGACTCTGGAATGGTGGGTGAGAAAAAGAATATTGATCAAAAGAAGAGAATCATATCATAGACAAAATAGTAGAAAATGGGTTCAGTCAGCAAAAAAGGAAAAATTTTTCAACATCTTGAAATGACCCTCACAGAAGTAGAAGCTGAAAGAAGTGTCTTGAAACAAGCTAGAGTGTTAAGAGTATAAAACCTCTAGGTCAACTTCTTCAATATTCAATAACATCTTGGAATTAAGTATCTGGCAGGAAGAAAGACATGATTGAGACCCAGGAATGACAAAATATGTGGGAGATGAACAAAGAAGAGGCCATAAATTGAAACATATTGATAGCATGATGTCAAAAAGTAGAAATGAATGGGGGAGAAGGAATATAAAGAGCAAGATTCTATCCCCCAGATTTGAATTATAGAATACTTAACACTGAAATTCATCAAGAATATATACTAAAGAATCTATCAGAGCCATGTACATCACCAAGACAAAAGGTATCAAGGTAGAAAATATGAGGGTCCAGGACAGAGTTTTGGGGGACAATCACACTGAGGGCACAAGCTATAGATGATGAACCAGCAAAGAACACATGGGAGGGGAAAAAAGTAAAATGAAGTGTCACAAAAACCCAGTGACAAATGTTACAAGAAAGAGATGAAAGAGAGGGAAAAAAATTGAATTGGCTGTAAAAAGGCAGCACTGAACAATGGATATGATGCTAGACTTGGAATAAAAAAGAACTGGGTTCAAAAATCCTAATTTTGTGATCCTGGGCAAATCACTAAACCTCTGACCCTCAGTTTCCTCATCTGTAAAGTGAAAAAGTTGGATTAAATGGCCTCTCGGTTTCTTAGGCCCATTCCAGCTCTAAATCTACAATCTTATGATTCTGTGAACTTTGAAGAAAACAGTTCCAGCTGAGAAATGTTGTGCAAAGGATTGAGAAATAAGTAGGCAGATAGGTGGCACAGTGTATAAGAGCACTGGACTTGGGACCAGAAAGATTCATCTTCCTGAGTTCAAATCTGACCTCAGACACTAGCTGTGTGACCCTGTGTAAGTCATTTAACTCTATTTGCCTCAGTTCCTCATCTGTAAAGTGAGCTGGGGAAGGAAATGGCAAACCACTCCTGTACCTTTGCCAAGAAAATCTCAAATGGGATCATTAAGAATCAGACATGACTGAAAACATTTGTAAAAGAGGCAGTAAACATAAAAAGTTCTTGTCTAAAATGACCATAATAGCATTATCCTCATCATAATTATTAGTAATAATAAATGTTTTATTTACATAGTATCTTAAGGTTCACAAAAATGTTTTTAACATGCACTATCTTCATTTGATCCCCATAATAATCCTGTAAGAAAGGTATTTTTAGGTACACTTTAAAAAGGAAGGACCAGAGGCAAAGAGAATGACTACCCAGTAGTTATACAGCTACTGTGAGAGGTGGAATTCAAATCCATTTCTGGCCTGGTTCCATATCCAGCATTCTTTCCATTTATACCACACTGCCTTCTAGCTAGTCTCACTCCCTACAGTTCATCCTCCAAACATTTGCCAGAATATCTACTTGAAAAGCCACTGTACCGTCAATTTAAACACTCCCTCCCACAGAATATTCTATTAGGTTTTTTAAAATTTATTTATTTTTTAAGAAAGAAGGAATAGAATCTCGAAAAGAGACTAGCTTTTATGACTGAAAGACTGTAAACAGAGGAAAAAACAAAATAACTTTTTTTGAGACAATGAGTAAATTAACTGTTGTGGAGAAAATATGAAAAAGCATTTTGAAAAAAAAAGAATTTCTTTTATTCTTTGAAAAATTCCTCCTGAGAACAGAATTCAATTTAACTATTATCCAGAAAGAATTGAATTATTTTAACGTGGTTTCAAAACTGAAAAGTAGTTAATAGTAGATGAGAAGAAACTTTGCCTGTGACCTTTCTCTTTGCTAATATAATATTAAAATAATGATTTATTTCTTTATAATATCTATTTCTTTTAAGTCATTTAAGCAGTAACAATGATGTTTTTCTAAATCTATATGATACTAGGATTTGGGATGAAAAGATAAAACAGTTTATAGAAAAAGAGGTATCTCTAGTCTTGATAAAGTTCAGAGTTAACCAATAAATTTAATATTATCTTTATTCATGATAATTAATGAGGCATTATCAGAACATGTACCTTGATTGCCTCTAAATCCAAAGTGGGTAAATTAATAAAGTAATAAATCAAGTAGCAAGCTGAAGGTCTATTATGTCTCCAAGATGCCCTAAGAATAATACCAATATCTCAACTTGAATAGTAATTTCTATAGGTGAGTTAGCAAAAGTCCTTTGCATGCAGAGTATAACAAAAAAACCTAGCCACATTCTTTCCCACATATTACAGTTCAGGTTGTTGTTTGATCATTTTCAGTCATATCTGATTCTTTTTTACCCCAATTGGAGTTTACCTTTACCACTATCTTCTACAACTTATTTTATATTTAAGGCAAAGAGGATAAGATAGAGGGCAGAGAGAAATGAGTTATATACCCTTATCAATTATATAGGTGAAGGTCAAAGAGATTTTGTCTCCTGTAATCTTGTCATACAAAATTTATACAGGAGAATGGAAAAAATGGCAGATAGTAAGATAAAAGGGATAATAAAAAGTGAGGGTCTTAATTCAACTGGGGTGAGTGGGTTTCATTGAAATTATCCTAATAGGATAAGAGCTATTTTACAAGTGTTTACAAGTGCAGATGGGGACCTCAATATGCCCTTAATCTGGGGTTAAAAAGCACTGGGACACCATCTTCTCAAAGAGTACACTACAACATTCTGCTTCAGGAATATGAGAGCAACTCTCATCAGCTGGAACCCACAGTAAATGAGAAAAGAAGGGAAGGGGAAGCATAGAAACAAACACGAGACTGCACATTCAGTCATTACGAGGAAGGGAAAGGATATATTTGAAATACATTTATCTGAAAAACTGCTTTTTCTCTATAGACTGCCTTCACAGAAGTACCTTTCTGTGGGAGAGGTACAAGTGGGGAAAAAAAGGAATGATGGTAAAGGTAATAATATAGTTATCAGTTAAAAGAAGGGCCCCAAACTTAGCATTTCAGAAGTTTTAACTCCATGAAGAACAGAAAGAAGTTTTTAAAAATAATAAATACAACTACAGGCCTCACATGAGGCATAGACAACAAAAGAAGAAAATTAATTAAATGAATAAAACAAAGAAAAGCCTCCTAGAAAAAAAAAAAAAGAAAATAACAAATATAAAAAGTTAGAGAGAAGAGAAAATAAGGAAGGTAAGATTTTTGAACTAATCACAGCTGACAAGAAGGAAATAAAGGGGAGGACTGAAGAGTATAAGAAGGAGAATAAAATATAATGACACTATAAAGATAAGTCAGACCAGGTTGTGAAAGGCTTTAAAAGCTAAATAAAAGAGTTAGAATAATGACCCTGAGTCATTAAGAAAAGGTCAAATTATAGTCAGTATATTCTATTTGGGAAGCAGGAAAATGTGTAAAATATTTTGGAAAGATTTCTATCCAAAATAGTGTATTTTGTTTTTTACTAAATTTTGTTGCTTAAAGGTTTTGACAATGTTCCACTATTGACATAATTTATCCATACAGAATGACGCACTGCCCAATTATTCTAGCTATTAAAGGTTCAACTGTTATGAGCTATTTTCAGTGTAATTTAATTATTATCTTGATGGGTTGGGATTAGGGACTTATACAGAGAGCAATGAAAATCAAATAATTTCCCTTCAGGCAAAGACAAACATGGATGAACTTTTAGTATCCTTTAATATCTGATCAAAAATCTTGTCTATTCATATGTTTCTTAAAAAAAAAAAAAAAAAAAAAAAAAAAAAAAAAAAAAAGGACAATAGAACTCCCACAGGTCAAGAAAAATCAGAAATCTAAGAACTCAGTTACAGTTGTTCCTTGTTCAGAGAAGACCAAAATGACATCAAAATGTTGAAGTCAAGATACAATGTCTCTAATTATAGCTGATCAGATCAGTATAAATAAACCAGGAGTGAAGATTTCTCTAAATTTGCACATATGTTTATTTTGAGCTATTACAATTCTGCTTTGCTCATAATAGCTTCTTTGATGCAGGCACATAAATCAAGCTAGGAAGTCCTCTGCCTATGTCTCCCATGTTACACACACACACACACACACACACACACACACACACATACACATACACACGTTAGTCTGTAGCAGACTAAATGGATTGCAAAGAACCATCTATAGAAGTTACTTCTGGTTTTCATTGGATTTTGGTAGGGGATCTCAAGTTTCTCCTACTAAGGGAGTTGAAACTTTGACTTTGGAAAATGCACTTCTACCTTGGTGATGTCCACAACAAAGCCCAACCTAGCAAGGATACTTAAACTAAAATTTCCTGGCTTGAAATTGGCCATGGCCCATAACCATTAATCTCTTATCCAGAAAAAAAGACCCTTAAAGACTAGAGGTATCACTATGAAGAAAAAAGACAATCCACTGACTATGAAACTTTTTTTATTTTTTGCAGGGGGAGAAGTACTCTGTTAGTGATATCAGCTTTAAGTCCCCTTAGTACTCTCTTGGAGAAAAGATCAATTCTTCAATTATCTGTTTTTGCATTTTTAAATTGGTTTTATCCCAACAGAGATGATGTGAAGAGGAAGAAAGCTCTTCACAGAATAAGCAATGGACATTTATGATAGTTATCCTTAGATGATATTTGGGATCCCTTTTATGTGTTTATGTATTTCAAACTGTATCAGATAGCTAACCATTAAGGTGGGGGGGGGGGGGATGAAAAAGAACTGAATTATGAAAGGAGGGAAAGAACAAAAGCAGAACCATATCAACTATACTAGCCACTAACAAATATGAAGCCACTAACAAATATCTAACTACAGGGAAGGAAAATATTCATATTATACAAAAATAGGATGAAAATATACAGAATAGACCCTAAGGAACTTCAGTATAATTGAGCACACTGTAATTTTCCTTTCCATAAGAAAAAAAAAAAAAAGGCAGTAAAATAAATGAACATAGTTATGGGAAGAAAAAATAAGTATTCTGAAAACTACTCATTAGTGACACAGAAACTGCTATGAATTTTCAAATGATGGCAATTAAAGCTGATCATGATTTCATTAGAAGCCTGGGGCCAAAGCCCCACTCCTATAAGTAGTCTCTTTGTATAAATACAATTAAAATTTCACTTCCTGTCTTTAAATCTCCTTGTCAAACTTCTACATTAAATCATGGGGCGAATTTTATTCTCTTCTGACAAGGTGCAGGCCTGACCAAAAAAAAGCTTCAGTAATGAACATTAATTAAACCATGCTGTTAGGATTGACCACTTGAACTATACTTTTTCAAACTTTAACACCCTGACTCCTGGAAAAAGTTGAAAAATATATGGATAGGTAGACTGAGATGGATTGTCTTTTTCATCAATTAGAAACTCAATTAAACAAATACTTATTAATCATCTACTATGTGTCAGGATCTGTGAAAGGTGACAGGAAATCATAAACTAAAAAAGTAGCTGCCCTCAAAGAGCTTACATTTTATTGAGGAAACAATATGTACTTGTGTGGAGTGAGATATGGTGAAGAACTTACAGATTAAGCACATATTGATCAGAGACTGCTAGCTAATGGAAACCAGACCTATAGGCCCCAGTCACGTGAAGTCCTAGGCTGCATTCCATTGTCCAAAGAAGAGATTGGGAACATATACATGGCCGAAGAGGCTGTAAATCACCTTATAGGCTGCATTCCACTGACCAAATGGGGGTGCAGACTTGTATGACCAATCACAACCTATAGAATGTGGGATTTTGGACTTTCTTTGTCTGAATGTATAAAAGCTGTGAACATTTTCAAGGGAGTGGCCGCTCTCCTCCTGTGAATTTGGCTCACAGGCCAGGATGGGGTCCGCTTCTGGAGATTCTAGTAAATAATTCTGCTTTTCTATAAGTGATTTCTGAGTAGTCATTTTTGGATAGGATTTTCTATCCCTCACATACTAAATAAACACACACACACACACACACACACACACACACACACACACACACACACACATATATACACCTTCCCCCCAAAAATATTTTGCTTGATTTTGTTATTTAAGCAATTCCTATTGGTGTAATCTATAGAATTATAGACTGTTCTAGAACATTAAGAAATTAAGTGACTTATCCAAGGTTCCAACAACTACTATATGCTTGAGGGTTTTATATGTAATAAAACATTTGCTCTCTGAATACAAAATTTGTAGAAAATAAATAAAAAGGAAATGTGGGTGGGTGGATGGATGAGGGAGACACTGATCATGAAAAGCATTGTGTTGGAACTAGTATTTCAGCTAAGCCTTAGAGAGCTAAGGATTCCAAGGCCTGAAGAGATTACTTGGTCTGAAGAAGTTAATTTGATTTTTTACTACTAAAACCTGTAGTAATAGTGACAGGTTTTAAATTCAAGTTCTCTTCTGAGTCCAACTTTCTATACAACATTGCCTCTCATAATGATATTAAGCATATTGTAATTCATAAATTTGGTGTTTACAATCAATTGCAAAATTTTCTGTTTTATATTATGCAACTCTCTTAAAGTTGTTCACTGTTTTAACTAATTAAAAAAAAAAAAAAAGAGTCTCAAAGATTCTCCAAGTCTAACATCATGTCATCTAAAAAGAGTAACAGTTCTTCCTCACTGCCAATATTATTTCTTCAAATTTCTTTTTTTTTTATGATAGCTAGCATTTTAAATACAATATTGATAATAATGGTGATAATGGATGACATCCTTGCTTCACCCCTGATCTTATTGGGAAATATTTTAGCTTATTTCTACTACAGATGACACTTGCTGATGGTTTTAAATAGATAAAACAGCATTTTAAGAAAGGATTCATTGATTCCTATGCTTTCTAATGTTTTTAACAGGAATGGATATTATATTTTGTCAATTATCTACACTATTTATAATCATATTTTTTTTTATTGTTATAGTCAATTATGCTCACAGTTTTCCTAATAGTGAACCAGTCATCCCATTGGGTCATATTGTATGATTTTTGTGATATAGTGCTATAATCTCCCTACTAATATTTTATTTTATTTTATTAATTTTATAATTTTAATTTTTTGACAATACATATGCATGGATATTTTTTTTACAACATTATCCCTTGTATTCACTTTTCTAAATTTTCCCCTCCCTCCTCCCCTAGATGGTATATTCCTTCCCTTTCAAAAAGGAGGGCTTGTTTTTATTTTCTTTTGATGAGAAGAATAATTTTTCAATTGTTAAAATTACCATTGCAATTTCTCAGGGTGTCACTTCTTCTAAACAATAAGGCTCCCTGTGGGGTGCATATTGACTTAGAAAACCACATTTTAATATTATCTATGTTTTATTGTGTTTTTTATCTATTATGTTCACTATTTTCCAATTATATTTTAATCTGGTCCTGCCCAGCATCCCTCAGCTACCAATCTGATACCTCTGTTCTACACTATCAAATCACAACTGAGTAGAAAGAAAGCTACCTCTAAATATACAATCAGAATTCTAATGGAATACCTGAACCAGTTCATTTTAAAAATCTTTTCCTGTTCCAGCACACAATATCAGAAATATCTTATTGTTATACTTAGAAAGCTGTCCTTTTGGGAGGAATTCTAGGTCTAAGCATCTATTTATAAGAAATCCTGACTTTTACTCCTCTGACATAGACCCCAGATATAAACTCATTTGTTTGAAGGATTTACAGAGGGGGGAGACTGGTTATTTTCCAATGAAGAAAATTACATACAATTATAGGGAAAAAAAATTATAAACCAAGTAAAATGTTCTGAAATCAATGAAAAATTGAAGGAAATAAAGGAGGAAAAAGAAAAGTTTGGTAATTCTGAGATAATTTATCCTTATCAGGCTAGGCTGCAAGTCATCCAAAAAAGAAACAAATAATTTAGTATACATTAATTGATTTTCGAAGTATAATCCTAAGTACAATTCCTAAAAAACTGACACCACTAAATTTTTAAAACTACTAATATTGAAATAAACTCAGTTTTTGGATACCTAAGGAGCATTATATAAAATGTAATTTGTAAAAGTATATTTTAACTGTAATGCTAAATTTTTTTTCATTTTTTAATCAGAAAAAAATGCCCCATTATTTAAATTTTATCCTATTGTTGTGCCACAGTTCCCTTTTATTGTCCTGACTCAGTTTCCCTACTTGTTCTGCCTCAGTTTCACAAATTGTCCTGCCTCAGTTTCCATAATAGTCCTGCTTCAGTTTCCCTTAATTGTTCTACCTCAATCCCCTTAGTTGCAACCCTCCTCTTCGGGTTCATTAAGACTGATATAACTCTGGGCTACTTACTCTAAGGTTATAAATTGTCAATGTGTAAACTTAAGATAAGGGGCAGTCCAGATTTTCTGGTTCTAAACTGGACACCTCCTTAACTCCCAGTTTGTTAGAATTTATGGTCCTACCTCCCTATCCTGTCATAGTTCTTCTTGATCCCATCTTTTCAGAATGTCCGGTGCCTCCCCCAACCTGTTAGAACCAGATTGATAGTCTGTTCCCTCTCTCAGTGCTCTGACTCCGCCCCTGCCTCTGTCCACCCCTATAGCTGAGCCACCTATACATACTTCATGGGAAGCACATATTAGCTGCTGGATACTTTGGACATCAGCCCTGGGGGCAACATGCCCACAACACAATCTCTCTCTTTCAAATAAAATATTAAAAACTCTCTAATCTCTATCTTGCCTCAGTTTCTCCAGCATTACACTATCATCCTACCTTGCTACTCAGGCCTTGAATATATACTCCTTTCACCTTTTTCTCCTCTGTCCCTAGTGTACCTGAATTTACTGCCACTTTTCTTCAAATTTTCCCTCTTCCAGCCAGGTGGCAAAGGGTACTTTCTAAATAAGGTTGGGTTTGTTTGTTTGTTTTGTTTTATTTTTAACATTTTCCACTTAGGACCCCTTTTAGCACCAGAAACTTTTATGTGACTCCAGGGATAAATATATGTAAAATAGGTATACAAATCAAACATTTACTGATAATAAATCATAGTTTGTGACTCCAGCATTCAGTTAGGTGACCTTATATGTACACCACAGTTTAAGAAGCTGAACTCTAAATAAGGAGGTCTAAATCTTTCTTATGTGTCAAGGTCCCCTTTGCCAATCTGGTGAACCGTATGGCTCCCTTCTCTGAAGAATGTTTTTAAATTCATAAAATAAAATACATAGAATTACAAAGAAAACCAACTATATTGAAATATAGTTACTTAACCCTGATTGTTTCACCAAACAAAAAAAAAAAAATACAATTATCAGACATTAAAAAAAATTCACAGATCCCAGGTTAAAATTCCTGTTTTAAATGATAAATTAGTAAGGCTGTCAAAGCAAAAAAACCTCTGTCAGGTAGGATCCAAGTTGTAGATTAGAGCTTTGAGTAATATCTAGAAAACTAATGCAGCATTATCCTAAAGAAACTGTTCAAACTAAGTAGGGATTAGGCATTCCTTGCCACTGGCTTGCCTCTAGGGTACAAAATAATTTTGTTTACCTTCTAGTACCTGGAGAATAGGAATTGGAGAACAGGAAAAAAGGTGATACAATAAGTATGTAAATAAGTATAAGCACATTATTAAGAGGTTGAAAGTATTATAATTGCAGAGGTCTCTTAGAGGAAGTAATCATTGAGTTCAATCTCAAAAGATTACTGCATTTTCTCAAGAAGCTTGTCCACTAACAGGAAGAAACATCTAATCCACAAGACAAAGAGAACAAATACATGCTAAACTTTGTATCTCTGATATGTATTATTCAATAAGCTTTGTTTCTCTTTCTGTAGAATACTAAGGAAGTTTGTTCCAGCTCCAAGTCTATGATCACATATATATTTTAAAAGCTGAAAGTAACCTGGGTAATTGAGCAAAGCCTTTAAGTTACATGAGACTTAGTTTCCTCATCTTTAAAATGAAAATGTTAGGTGACTCCAAAGAACAGGTAATTAAGCATATTTCCCACCTCTTGAAAAAGAAGTAATAAATTCATTATACAGAATAAGATATATATTTTCTGATATGATTGATATCAGAATTTGTTTTGCTTCATTCTTTGTATTTGTTTTTCTTTTCTTTTTTCTTTTCTCCAGCATCAGAAAGTAGAGTAAGATACAAAAGTAATAAGAGGTATAATAGCAAAATAGAAAATTAAATGATGGTTGAAATATCTTTTGTTTATTAGGGCTTGGTCTTACAATCTCTTTAAATCCAGAAGTATAATAAACTGATAAGACTATTATCATTAATAGAAATGGAAGTTTCATCCAGCTCTGGTTTGCTTATCTTGGTCAACCTCTCATTCTCAAGGATCCAACATATTGGTGCCTGACTTAGTGGAAACACCCTATTGACTTTAACCCTACTGCACCTAATAATTTGCAAACTCAATCTACCAGCTCCTATATAGCAGCAAGGATTATAGGTATGGGTCACTATGTTCTACTGAGGAATCTTTTTTTTTTTTTTTTTTTTTTTTTTTAATGCAAATGAAATAGAAGGAAAGTTAGAAAGAATCAAAGTCAAGTAAGAGTGCCTTGAAAGCTGCAGGTAAATTTTACTGTATATGTAAAGAGATTTTACATATATTTGGAGAAACATGGTTTGTTTGTTTGTTTGTTTTTTTAAAGACCCTCTTTTGGTTTGATGTTTAAATACAAAAATAAAAATTTTTAAATTAGATGCAAGGGGGCAGCTAGGTGGTGCAGTAGATAATCATCAGCCTTGAAGTCAGTAGGATCTGAGTTCAAATGTAGCCTCAAACACTTAACACTTCCTAACTGTGTATCAGGGCTAAGAGGACACGGGCACTAGAAGCTCTAGGAGGCTGAGACAGATTAGTTCCATCATCCACCTTTGTGGTGGCTGCAGGCTGAAGCACAAACTTTTGCATTCGGAGAGATTCAAAGGGCAGAGAAAGAGGCAGGAGCTCAAGTTCTGGGAACCAAAGAGAGAGGTAGGCCTCTAAGAAAACTAGCCAAGCCCCAAGTGAAGGAGATAGGACTTTGAAGGAGACAATAAAGGATTTGGACTTTAACCCCTGGCTACTCTCATGGTGATTACTGAACTGAAATGAAGGCTGTTCCCAGAGACCCCAAGAAAACCTCAACAGAGAACAATATATTTTAGAGAGAATATTACATTTCCCCACCTCCCTTTGGTGTTCTCACCCTTCCTAAGAAGTTAAGGAGGGTGTGACCACCAGTGTTCTACTAGAAGCAAGGGATACTTACAGTAAAGAGAGGCATCTATATATCAATAGCAGGTGCTTATAGTTAGCATCATTATAGCAGACTAAGTATGTGCCAACTAGAGAACCACCTAACTTAGTCTGCTATAATGATGTAATCATACCAAGGTATTTAAGGGCTGAGAAGATTTGAAATAGATACTCCATCTTTGACCATCTTTGTGAGTCTCCTGCCTTCTTCATTCTTGTCCTTCTCCCTCCTCTTTTTGTTGTTCTCTGCTATTATGCAATTTATCCTTGCTTTTGGAAGACTTGAGTTCAAATCTCTCCATTTTGTACTTCCTGTGGGACTTTAGGCAAGGTACTCCATCATTTAGAATGAAACTCTGAGATCCCTAATCCTGTAATTTTGATATTGTGTTGTAATATGAGAACCACCTGTCAGTGGCTGTTGAAGGTCTAACTCAGACTTGTAGAATGGATGTCTTCATGTGAGAGAATGATGATGATGCAAGGAGACTGAGAAACAGCTGTACTCTCTGACCTCTCTCCTCTTCCCTCTTCCCTCCAATTTATTTCATTCCCAATCCACAAGGAATATCTGCATTACTAAAGGCTGCTTTGCAACTCCTTCAAGTGTTATGATTCACAGCTGTGGAGACTTGGAGAATTGACCTGCCCCTTCATTTAGGCATAGTCCTTAATAGGCTGCCTGTAAACTGGAGAATGGCTGAATAAATTATGGTATATGAATATTATAGAATGTTATTATTCTATAAGAAATGATGAGCAGGATGATTTTAGAGAGGCCTGGGGAGATTTCCATGAATAATTGCTAAGTGAAAAACCAAGAGAACATTGTACACAGCAATAGCTAGATTATATGATGATCAATTCTGACAGACATGACTCTTTTCAACAGTGAAGTGATTCAGCCCAGTTCCAATGGGCTAGTGATGAAGAGAGCTATCTACACTCAGAGAGAGGACTGTGGGAACTGACTGTGGATTACAACATAGTATTTTCACTTCTTTTGTTGTTGTTTGCTTATGTTTTGTTTTTTTTCCCCATTTTTTCCTTTTTGATCTGATTTTTCTTGTACAGCATGATAATTGTGGATAAGGTATACAAGAATTGCACACATGTTTAACATATATTGGATTACTTGCCATCTAAAGGAGAGGGGGATAAAGAAGAGAAAAAAATTGGAACACAAGGCTTTGTAAGAGTGAATGTTTAAAATTATGTTTTGAAAATAAAAAGCTTTAGTTAAAAAAAATACAGTAAGTCAACAATAACAAAAAAATCAATCCTTGATCTTTGCAGGAAAAAAAAAGTCTATGAATCATTTTCAAATGACCTTTGATACAAACATACCATGGTTGTGTGTTTGCTTTTCTACTTTTTGTCCTCTGCAATGTTGTCCCTTAATGAATTAATCTCAGACATCAAGATGTTAGAACCAACCTTTGAGCCAAGAGTCAGTCATTACAATTTGAGCAAGTGTTTGTAAATTGGCCCTTTCGTGCAGCCCTTCTGAATTCTTTATAGATCACTGTGATAATTACCAAAGGCATTACACTGAAGGAATAAGATTTATTTGGCAATTCAATAAGAGCATTATACAAATTGAGTATAAATTGTCCTTTGAAAAGCCAAGTCCACAGGAAATCCTTCCAATCATGGTACTTTCCAAATAAGTATTGACTCTACTTCATGTCAAATTATAGTTTCAATTATGGAGGGCTTTTAAAAACATGTCTGTAGTTAAACATTTGGCTTCTAAATTTCTTTCTTTCTTTTTTCTTTTTTGGCTTCTAAATTTTTAAATATCAAAGGTGTACTCACCCTGATATGTAAAAGGTTTTGGAAAAAAGGTGATATTTTATTATATTTAATTCAGTTATTTTGCTGATAGCAAAACAATTTTCTAGACATGTTTGGCAGCAAGAACTCATGTAGCACAGCATGGGTGGCCAGTGATGAATGCAGGAAGGAATATGAAAATAGGGATAAGAGCATAGGAAAATACTGATGGAAAGATAACCCAAGAAAGAGGTCTTTTCTCCTTTACCTTCCCTGCACATAAACATGGGTTCTTCCATCCTTTCTTGTGACAGCTGAGAGATAATTTTCCAAATTCCCCTTCCCCCACCTACCTGTGAATAGGTATAGCTGATAATTCCACTCACATACTCCAGCATTTTAAAAAACACCTGTTTGTGTGCAGCTCATATTTTCCAAAGATGAGCAAAACAATATAGAAAAAGCATTAGGCCTTGACCTTATTCAAGTTCTAGCTTTTGGGGATTTGTAGAGCTAGAGGTAGGAGAACTATCATTAAATTTCTCTGGGCCTCAGTTTTTTCAGCTGTAAAATAAAGGATTTGGCATAAGGTTTCAATGGTCCCTTCCAGATCTAAATCTGTGAATCAAGCATTTATTGAGATCCTTCTACCTTACCACCTATTATCTACAGTAGAGACAGAGTGAAAACAATTGTTCCCTCAAGCAGCTTGCATTATATACACATACATATATATAGATAGATAGATAGATAGATGTGTGTGTGTGTGTGTGTGTGTGTGTGTGTGTGTGTGTGTGTGTGTGTGTGTGTGATAGATGGATGATATACAAAGTGCTTTGGGGGAAAAACCCTCACAAAGGTGTTGTTTAAAGCTCAACATAGAAAATAAACAAAGACTCACAGAGGAAGCTAACTAGTGAGTTATTCAAAGGCAAAGGGAACAAACAATCAGTGCAAAGGTACCTAGACTAGAATGGGGGGAAAGAAAAGAAAATTGATGAGGACATAGCTTTTGAGTTATATCTGTTTTGCCCTAGACTGATGATCCCATTCTCACTGGTTTCTTCCAGGAATTTCCTCTATCAATATCTCCCTAACTGACCTTTTTTGTTTTTCTTCTTCTTTTTCTCTTTCACCCTTCACTATTGGTTTCATCCTTAATGGCTAAAAAAGCTCAGCTCTCTATATACTAAAAACCCTTTGATTTGACCCTATCAATCATTTTCTAACAAAATCATCCTTTCTCTTTTATCTCATTTATTGTTTTCTATAAAGTAGTCTATACTTGCTGATTCTACTACTTCACCAAGCACACAGGTTATAACTATGCAATCTAGTTTAAGGCCCTATAATTCTATTGAAATTATCCTTTCCCCAAAGCTGTCACTGACCTAACTTTTAAAGTCCTGTGGCCTTTTCTCACTCCTCATCTCAACTTTTTTATGGCATTTGTCCCCAACAATCACTATCACCACCACCATTTTTTGGATAATCTCTTTTATGAAAATGTTCTCTTTCTTTCTTTCTTTCTTTCTTTCTTTCTCTTTCTTTCTTTCTTTTCTTTCCTTTTTCTCTTTCTTTCTTTCTTTCTTTCTTTCTTTCTTTCTTTCTTTCCTTTCTTTCTTTCTTTCTTTCTTTCTTTCTTTTTCTTTCTTTCTTTCTTTCTTTCTTTCTTTCTTTCTTTCTTTCTTTCTTTCTTTCTTTCTTTCTTTCTTTCTTTCTTTCTTTCTTTCTTTCTTTCTTTCTTTCTTTCTTTCTTTCTTTCTTTCTTTCTTTCTTTCTTTCTTTCTTTCTTTCTTTCTTTCTTCTTTCTTTCTTTCTTTCTTTCTTTCTTTCTTTCTTTCTTTCTTTCTTTCTTTCTTTCTTTCTTTCTTTCTTTCTTTCTTTCTTTCTTTCTTTCTTTCTTTCTTTCTTTCTTTCTTTCGCTGGGGTTAAGTGACTTGCCCAGGGTCACACAGCTAGGAAGTGTTAAGTGTCTGAGACCAAATTTGAACTCAGGTCCTCCTGAATTCAAGGCTGGTGCTCTATCCACTGTGCTACCTAGCTGCCCCTGTTCTCTCAGTTACAGCCTGACCATTCCTGGGCCACTTCCTTATCCCATTCACTAGGCACCATTTTCTCTTATTTCCACAAATTCTCTTAGTAATTCCATCCACTCCACTAGCTTCAATTATCATCTCTGAAAATTACACTCAACTGTCTCTAAGCTTCAGCTTTCATATCACTAAAAACATTCTGAATATTTCCATATGGATACCTTTCTGGCACTTTAAAATCAAAACAATAACTAAAAAAAAAACACCTCAATATTATTTGCAATTTTAGTCTTGTCCCACCTTCCAATTTTCATAATTATCAAATGGTACCATACCTTCACAATCATAGAATCTCAGAAATCTCGGAATAAGGTTTTTGACTCTCCCCTCTTTCCTTTATATATCAATTGTTTGGAGATGTCAATTCCTATGATACCTGAAATTCCTTCCCTAATACAAACTACTTCTAAAATCCTTTAACATAAAATTAAAATTCACATACCACCTCTTTTCTCACCACTATCCAACTAAATTATTCTCTCCCCACTCTTCTTTTCATATAATACCTCAGCTGTGGTATTATATGGCATTCTACTGTATAATGATTACTTGTGTCTAAGTATCATCTCTCTTTCAGTAGACTGTAACTTTTATGACAAGGCCTTGTCATTTTCATCTTTGTATCTCAGTGCCTAGGATAGTGCCTTACATATTAAATAAGTATTTATTAAATTATTCATCTTATAATGCCCTTAGGCATGTTTCTTACATAATGCAGCATTTGGTTCAATGGAATGGGATAAATAATTGTATTGATATTATTCTCTTATATTTCATTTTCTATGAATGCTATCAACAAATAAAATAACTAATTTTGGTAATTAGATGGAAATATTAGAATCTAAAAGCTCATCTGAATACTCATTGAAAAGTTTACTCAGTACAACTCTAATACAAAATAAAATAATAGGAACATGTACCTCAGAATGTTGTCATATAATTTTGACTTCTGTTAGGTTCTAGTCCACAAATAATGTCTTGTTGAGTATTCAGCAGAAGCTAAATTTTATAACTCATAACAATGTACAGTTTTTACCTTTTTCTTGCTTAATATACAATGATCACTATATTCAGGACTTTTAAGGGTTATCCTTCTTTAATTTCTGATGACAATAACCTAATCCTATAGTGCCATCATAAACTTCTGCATTTGCACAACCAAATAAACAACCAATATATAAATGATGGGTACATCACCCATTCCACTCTTGATTTTAAAGCTAAGAAAAACTCTAACAGACTTAAACAAATTCCCTTAAAGATATCAACATTTTTTATCAATTATTCTTTACAGTGGATATCAAATACACTAGCATTATAACTATACTTGGCTCTGTTTCATATATTTACTGAACATAAGTCATAAATACAAAAATGCATCAAAACTTTGTCAATAACAAATCAAGATAGTATAAAGTTATGGTACTTTGGGGTGATCGAGTTCAATAATTAGTGAATTAATAAGTTTTATCATGTTTACATCTCTGGGATTTGTGATCAATAATCAGTACTCAATAAATATTTGTTAAGTGCCTACTATGTTCCAGGTACTGTGCTTAGAGCTAAAAATCAGAAATACAGAAATAAGAGAAACACTCTCTGCTCCTCCCCCGCCCAAGGAGCTTATAATCTAATGAGGGAAATAACATAAAAAAGAAAGCTGAAAAGAATGTAGGGAGAGTAGAGTTATGGTGGAGAAGTCCAAAGTGAGTACAGCCTGGTGGGAAATGGATATATCTTAAATGTCTATCCTGGCCATTCTCATTAAACAAAGGAATTTATAATGCAACCATCCAGTCAAAGAGGCATACTGATGAGGTATGAGTAACAAGACTCATTGATTCTTTTTCCCAAGATGATGCTGTTTACTGTAGTGAAGTTGTTCATTCTTCATTTTTGAAGAGGATCAATGACATCACTGATGATGTCTTGATGTGTTTGTGATTTGGATTTTAAGTAAGGCAGGGTTATACAAAGTCATCAGTTTTACTCTCTCTTCCTAAGTCATTTAAGTTCAATGTCAAGACAGAAGTCAAGATGACTGATAATGCTTCAGAATATAGTGGATGATCTTGATGTCTCAGAAGCCACAGAATCTGCTTTAGTCACTTTTATGGCCTTGGAACAAATCATGTTAATCAGCCCATCCTACTAGGTAAATTCTTCACATGTTTAGCATAGATATCCCCCTAACTCATCCTGCTTTTAACAATTATTTTCTTTTGATATAATTGCTATGCTAGTTGAATACATACCATCAAATTCAAAAAGACTTTTCACAATTCCAGGCTAAATAGGCCTATCTACTTTTAATAAATGTTTGAGACATTGGTGGTTTTATTATATGTTTTGTTACCAGTCATTTAGATATTGTAGTAAGTCCTTGATTTCATCTTTTATAATTCATAAAATCAGTCTTAGAGTATATCTCTACAATTTCCCTACTCTGATTGGTCCTACATTGCTATGGGCTATATAACTAAGGTCACTCTTGAAAAACACAATGCATTATTAATCTCTTCCCTTTAACTGGTAAAATCTATTTTATTCTCGTATAGTAGTGTCACATAATTAAACATAAATGCTTTCTGTCAATTTTGTGGTCAGTATTAAGTGCGCTGAATCTTTTCAAATATGGGCTTTTTCCTGGTTTATTTCTTATTATTACACCTTCTTGTATTGCTACAACATAAAGGAATATCACTCACTCTGCTAACCTCAATGTCAGACAGAGCATTCTTTTTAAGAAGCACCCACATGCAACCTTATGCTACTCTGCCTAGTTCTTTTAGCTGCTTAGAAAAAGTTGCATCTTGTTAACTAAGTTGCCAATCCAACCAATGCTATCACCAGAGCCAATTTCACCAGCATCATAGTTTTCCTACTTGGCCTTCACAATAGTTTTAATATCTCCTGCATCTCCTGTATAATAACATCTCCTGAATCGTTAATCATCATTCTGACTAGCATTGCACTACTTGGTTATCGCTGTCCACTATACAACTGACAAATTCAACCTTCAAAAGATTATTATATGTATAGAAAAATAGCACATCTAGGGGAAGGAGTGAGAAAAAGGGAGGTAAAAAATTTGGAATATAAGGTTTTACAAGGGTGAATGTGGAAAATTATCCATGCATATATTTTGAAAATAAAAGATTTTAATTAAAAAAAATTATTATCATCAAAACCAGGGCTCAGAGATCAAGGTTGCATAGGGGGCTTAATTGGGCCCCCAAAATACTTGATGAAACTATGAATGTAAGGGACAAGTAATTAACACTATTATGTAGTTTCTGTCCCTTTGGGATTTTATATGATTGTTTACAAATTTTTAAGAATATGACTTAAGTACATGTCTTAAGTGACCTGTTTATAGGTTCATATGTAATTATATATAAAAGGTAAAAGACTCAATAGTGTGGGAGTGATCCATTAGCACCTTTTAAAGGGCTCACCCCCTTTCAGTCTTTGAGAGACCAATGTAAAAGTAGTATAAGGAATTCTTTACTTCATAAAATGGGTCTGCAAACCTCCCTCAATTAATTTAATGGAATTATAGGCTGTTAATCAATGGTAGTTAAAAATCACAAGTAAAGATTGAAGAAAATTATCCCTGACAGTCACAAAGAGTCAGGTAGGTATAAAGATCCTAACTTCTGAGAGGAAATCAGTTAACTTTTTTGTTACATGAAGAGAGGGAAAGATGGGAGGATAATTGGGAAAGTAGATTATTTTTTTCCCTTTATTAACAATGAAATCTTACAAAAGTGAAGTTTATCTAATAGAAAATGCTATGTACAACAAAGAAAAGGCCTAAATAATTCAGGTATAGGATTAAGTTGAGCTGTGGAGAAGTGAAAACTCAGGGAGCCCAGCAGAAAGTGCATTAGGAAATCATGAGAAAGAAAGGTGAGGAATTGAAATCCTAGAGGTGTCCCACTTTGTGCATGTATGTGTGGGTGCCTATCAGGGTATTCTACCCATGAATCTTCTAGTTATACTATGCTGCATGTACATGTAGGAGCGTGCCCCAGATTTACAAGGAGATGTTTTATTACTAATTATTCTCAGCCACCCAAATACATTCCTTTGCTTTGAACTAATTGTGTCCTCTAGCTAACAATCTGAGACTGACAAATTGGAGGAGTCTCTCTAGTTTTAGGAATACAAGCTCATACAATATGTCGAACCTGGGATAATAGTATCCTGGGTCATCACCCTGCTAAGTTTGAGTTCATAGATAGTCTAGTTTTTTATCTGTGTCTCCATTTTTCCTATATATCACAACAAAGACATTTTTAGCTTCATCAAGAAAGTAAATCACTTCTTAGTTATCACAAAATTTTGCTTCTAATAAGCCACAGTAATTGATATTTATTTAATTGAATAAGTATAAATTCATAAAATGTTGACCCAAAGCATTCAAAAAAGGAGCTAAAATGCTGAGAAAGACATAAATGTTTTTCCCCCCCCTGATAGCAAAAGGATTTGTACTTTGTAGTACAGAAGATGTGATAGAGAAATGGATAGAAAGTAGATGGGAATGATTCAGAATAAAAGTGGTAACCATTAAAGGTCTTTCCTTTACACTTGTTAAATTAAATACATATTTTTCATTGACCCAGACAAAATGTGTTCTCTTTACATGACTTAGAGAAGTGGTTGCTATTTTAAAAAGGAAAAGAAAAAAAAAAAAAAAAAAGAAATTTTTAAAGGAAAATTCTTGTCCAAATATAACACTAGTGAGTGTGTGTGAATACACATATATACACATATTCAAATAGGAAAAATAAATGTATAAATATGGTATTTTCTGCTCTCTTCCCTTCTCACTCTGAGCACTTTTCAATGTAAAAGGTCATAATAGCAATGACAACAACAATAAAAACTCCATTAAAGTCCATTCCATCATCCATAACTTGACAGGGGTGGAGGGTAGAGAGGGGATTGGAGTGGAAAGAGAGATAGGTGAAGGATGATTACGTAGGCAGGGAAAGAAAAAGAAGGAGGCATTATCAAAGTAAAGGAATTCAAGGAGAGTGATAAAAGGACTTAATGAATGAAGATTATTTAAGGGAACTGCATAACTTATCATTGCAGATCACATAAAAATGAATGTCACAATTAACTCTCCAAAATGATACAGCAGAAGCTTGTTAAACAAATTATTGTACATAAAAAACCCTCAAAATATTCTTGAAAAGTCAACAAACTGTTATGACACCAGAGAACTATCACAAATAGAACTGTTGCCCACCATTACTCAGGCATATATCATTGATTGATAAAAATTTAAGAACAAGCTTTTCAAAATATAGATACATATAAGAATAGAAAGAAGTATACAGCATCTCAACATGCTGGAGTTGTCCCAAAAAAGCCATGAATTGGCCTATGGAAGATGAGATTACATATCTGAAAGGGCTAGATAAATATATTTTATTACATAATACACAAACCCCATTTAACCAAAAGTCTCAAACTCTCTTATTAAAACAGTAATTTGTTTGAAGTGTATTTGAACTCATTCCCATATGAGGCTTCAAAAATATTAACAGAAGAAGGAAATGAAAGGACAGAAAAAAGAAGAAAGAAGGAGAAAGAAGAAGAAAAAAATTAGGGAATATGTTTTAACTTTTAACATTCCCCAGGAAAAAATAAAACTCTTCTTCAGACAGCAGGTTATGTAATAAGAAGAAAGAGAAGAAAAAAGGAGGAGGAGGAGGAGGAAGAGGAGGAAGGAAGGAAGGAA
Organism: Sminthopsis crassicaudata; assembly: GCF_048593235.1. Lineage (NCBI taxonomy): Eukaryota > Metazoa > Chordata > Mammalia > Dasyuromorphia > Dasyuridae > Sminthopsis > Sminthopsis crassicaudata. The sequence continues at coordinate 324,446,862 of NC_133620.1, forward strand.
GGAAGGAAGGAAGGAAGGAAGGAAGGAAGGAAGGAAGGAAGGAAGGAAGGAAGGAAGGAAGGAAGGAAGGAAGGAAGGAAGGAAGGAAGGAAGGAAGGAAGGAAGGAAGGAAGGAAGGAAGAGGAGGAAGAAAGAAAGAAAGAAAGAAAGAAAGAAAGAAAGAAAGAAAGAAAGAAAGAAAGAAAGAAAGAAAGAAAGAAAGAAAGAAAGAAAGAAAGAAAGAAAGAAAGAAAGAAAGAAAGAAAGAAAGAAAGAAAGAAAGAAAGAAAGAAAGAAAGAAAGAGAAAGAAAGAAAGAAAGAAAGAAAGAAAGAAAGAAAGAAAGAAAGAAAGAAAGAAAGAAAGAAAGAAAGAAAGAAAGAAGGAAAAAAATTTTTTTAGTCTTTGAATGATAATAAATTTACAGGAGGATGATTATGAATATATGTTAGTGAACTTCTCAAATGTATCTAATATTGATTTATCTTTAGATAGAACCTATCAAATAGGTCTCCACAACAAACCAAATAAGCCTTCAGCAGGCAATATCCACACAAACTCACCCAACAGTTTTATCCATTGTTCATATTGTCTAATTATAAAAGATTACGATATAATTTTAAAATGTTTGACACCCTTCATATTAATTTAAATTCCTGATGTGTAGGGATTCAAAAAGATTATGTTATTACAAAGGCATATAATTAAATAATTATGTGTTCCAGTAATTAGGTATGTGATGTGTGAGCCTCTACTTCTTCATTTTCAATAAGTCAATAAATATTTAATAATCTCCTATGAGCAGAATACTATATTAAGTAAAACAAAACATACAAAGACCATGCTTGCCCCTCAGGATAATTATAATCTAAAAGGACATGAGACCCCCTCCTCCATAAAACCTGCCCTAATACTTCCACCAGTTACTGCTTTCTCAGTGAAATAAATCTTATGTGATGCTTTTTTTATTCTTTTCTTATTCACTTACATATTGTTATATTATAATACCTGCCCTCACAGGATGTCTGGGAAGCTCAAGTGAAACAATATATATAAAATGCTTTGCAATAAAGCTCTATATAAATGTCACTTCTTATTGGCATTATCATTATATTACCCCCCTATCAGGATGCAATTGTTAAAAAAAAAAAAAAAAAAATTAGGGAATATGTTTTAACTTTTAACATTCCCCAGGAAAAAATAAAACTCTTCTTCAGACAGCAGGTTATCCAATAAGAATTTACAAAAATGTCAAAAGTTCACACAAGTGTACAAAATATTCAAAGATAAGTGACTAGATATCATGAGTCTGGGAAATTCATGTAACAAACTCAATGCAAGTAGACCTTTAAACACTGAACAATATGAATGTAATCTATTGCCTACTAAAAAATTCTTCTTTTGGGGTGTAATTTAAGTTTATCCCTTAAAAAGAGTCATCTGAACTAAGGTTGTCTTTGATAGACTATTTTGATAAGGACACCTCTTTTAGCAAATTGGTATTATGCTGTGTGTCATCATCCCATCTACACAAAGAGCATATAAAGTGAATTAGTGTCAGTGTCAATTGTGATAATACATAATTGAGAATATCCTCCTTACAATCATCTATGGCTCTGACAGCTATGACATCAATGCATAAATCCCTGCCCAGCCTTTTAGAACCTGTGTTCTTCAGCTTTTAAAAAAGACAATGCTTTCTAATGACCTGTCAATTATCCATTTCAGGAAAGGGGGGGGAAAATGAAAATTTATATAGCAAGTACATGTGAAAAATAAAAGAACTTTCAAGCGAGATCCATCATTTCTACATAAGAACAGAAATAGAGAGGTCAGAAATAAGTATAGCAAAAACAGTATTTTAGCTAACTTTCTGAGATTTATATGAAGAAAGTTTCACCCTCCACTTAAATGGATCATACGATTAATGATCTAGAATTGAAAGGAACCTCAAAAGTTGTTTGGTAGAGTACCTAATTATTTTTTCACAAAATGTCAAGAATTGAAAAATAAAATGAATCTCTATTCAGGTCTCACAATTGTATCAGTCCTTTATTTACTTGCATTGATCTTATATAACTATTTTACCCTTAATTTTGAAAAGTTAAGCACAGAACTCTATGTCAGTCTTTCTACCAAGTATGTAACAATGTAAAACTCTTTAACCCCTGAAAATGACCCTCAGACACTTGTAGATTTTTGTCTAAGGGCTTATAAGGTAAGAGGAGAGAAATGAAGTTCAAAATTCACTGTACATTTTGCAGTGATTCTATAGTAGCAGCTTTAGGAACTATTCCAAAAGAAACGGATGCTGCAGACCAAAATCAACAATTCCTACTTGTCACTATTAATAAGCAAATAAAACTACTGAAAATAAAATCAATATGAAGAATGGTTCTTAGTTTCACATGACACCAATTACAGTGTTTTTTGTGCATTATGAATCATAACTTCTACCCCCACATCACCCTTTTCTCATTCCTCTGAATTCCCATTGTTTCCAGTAGTAACATACAATTTAGCACTTAAAATTATACACTGGATTGTATCAATTTCTAATTGTTTCCTGTTTCTTCCTCTTGTAACCCCTACCTAGATTGTAAATTTCTTGAAGACAGAAGCCATGGATCCTACAGTCTTATCTCTTCTCCCATACTACTTCCTCCTTCTTCCATTAATGCCCAACAGAGCCAGACACAAGGCAAATATTAATGTTGCTAGCTAATTCACCAAGTTATATTCGAGAAACTAAAATATAAAGATAATATTAACCATTAATATTAAAAGATAACTTTCCTGAGCAATGTTGAGACATTTTTCAAATGAATTTTCAAACAGAATGCACTTTAATAATTCTTTGTCCAAAGGAAGACAATTAACTTAGTAATTCAAAGAAAAATAGGAAAGGAAGAATTTAGAGCCTAAATTAAATAAAAATTTCTCTTGGTAACAATACCTGAATACAGTTAAAATGAATCCTAATTTATTCCATGATCCAACAAACATTGTAATTACAACTACCATACCCTTTAAGAAACCATTCTTTTACCCAGTAAAATTTGAGAAAAAAAAAATGGAAGTAAATGTTAGCCTCAATTTATTCAGCAATGTCATTCATTAAATCAGTGGTTCGTAACCTAGGGTCTGAGAAAAAAATTTTTTTAGATATTTTCATAATTGCATTTTATTATCATTAATTTCCTTTATTGTCATAAGTATTTTATTCTACACAGTAAGGTCATTCTGAGACATCATCCATAGCCTTCATTAAACCATCAAAGAATATATGGCTCAAAAAAGTAAAGAACTTTTTAATTAATTAAGCATATACTCTATGCTTAACACCATTCCATATACTGGGGGAAAGGTTAAGAAACCCTGAATTAATGAAGCACATATTTGACTATTCCATGCCTTTGGGAGAGGTACAAAGTTTAGATAAGAAACAGTCCCAGATAAAATTTGTGGAATAGTGGAGAAAATAATTCACGACTTTATTTTACCTTAAAGGCTTGAAAGCATTTATTTTGTAACCCAATGAAATAATTATAGTCATTATTAGCCCATTTTACAGATGTTTAGCTCAGAGAATTCCAGTGACTTGATCAAGAAAGTGATACCAACAAGTGTTAAAGACAAGATTGGATCTCAGATTTTTTTTAGTGTTATTGCTTTTCTAGCATTCCCCAATACTTATAATTATGTTTACATAATTATTACATATTACATAATTTTCTATTATGAGCAATGTACCATACTAGGACTGAGGGAGACACAAATCTAAATAAGATAAGGTTCCCTTCCTGAAAGAACCTCTAATCTTATTTAGATAATTCTATCAGTGTAGAACTCATCAATAACAAAAATCACAACTGAAAGATTTAATATAAGTACTCAAACAAAACATAAAAAAATACTCATAGACTCAACAACTAAAAAGGAGAAAATAGAGGAAAAAATAACATAAGTCATATGAGCCAGAAGTATTAGAAGATGATATAAAAACTACAATTCTGAAAATACCCCAATATTTCAATAAAGTTCCCGACAGGCAGCAGAGCAAAACATACTAAATTCAATTCCACACAACATAAAAGAAAAAACATAACAAAACAAAACAAAAAAAACAAACAAAAAAAATCATAACAGACCTATGCTATTCATTATAAAAGTAATAGGAAATATATAGAAACCACATATAATGATTATCTTGAAAGCTTTCTTACGAGTCAACATTCTTTGTAAAGATAATGTCTCTCATCCATAGTTAGGAGGTCACATACTTTGATCTGTTTTTCTAATAATGTTGATAGGTTGTAAAAGAATTCATGGGGTCACTAGCAATAATAGAAGCTTAGGTTCATATGAGTAACAAACCACTAATTTGGGATTCATTTTTAATAAACCCACCAATAAGTATATATTAAGGCATTGTTCTAGTTTCTAGGAAAACATATGTTCCTATATGTTCCTGTGGATATATTTTCCACATAGAACAATCTGTACTTGCAAAATGCTGAAATTCTAGTGAAATAACAAAATTTAGAGATTTGTACAAAAGATAGTTAGGCAAGGAGAGCACATTCCAAGCATGGGTGATGGTGAACATAAAATCATAGAGGAAGGGAAAGAGAGTGACATGTTGGAGGAAGAGTACAAACTAGGGAGGTGAAGCCAAGATGACAGAATAAAGGCAGAAACTCACCACACTCTCCCCCCCTCCCCCAAATTACTCCAACTTCCTTTAAATAATGATTCTAAATTTTGTTTTTTGAGCAATAGAACACACAAAAAGATCGAATAGAACAATTTTCCGGCTTATGACAACTTAGAAGGTTAGCAGCAAAGGTCTGAAACCCAGCACATAGTCCCGTGCAAGCAGTGCTAACTCAGTCCTGACCCTGCTCCAGCCCAGGCATTAATTCCAGCAAAGCAGGAATGTGCTTAGGACCTTTCAATAAGCAGCAACAATGACAGTTTCTAGACCCCTCAACCCAAAGACACCAAAGATAACTTGGTAGTTCAGCAGGAAAGATTTGTCAGTAGGGTGAGAGGGATTTGGCAAACCAGTGTATCAGGAGTAGATGGACAGTGGTGACAGTAGCAGTTTCCCAAGGCCCCAGCTCATAGGAAGTCTTTTATTAGCACTGATGAAGGACACTGTTGCTTTCGCACACTAGATCGCTTTAGATAGGCAATGGCATCCCTAACAGTTCCAGCAGAAAAGAGTACTTGAGATCAACTCACTAGTAGCATCTCTTAAACAGCTGCACAAAACTGCACTCTCCCCCACCTCACCCCACTCACCCCCTGGAAACAAAATCTACTTTAACAAAAAATTTAAAACCAAATATAACAGGCTAGGAAAATGAGCAGGCAACAGAAAAAGCTTCTGATCACAGAAAGTATGATTGGCAACAAGCAATACCAAAACATACACTGAAAAGAAAATAACAAAGTCAATGTTCCTATATCCAAGAAAAATGAGAATTGGTCTCAGGCTATAGAAGAGCTCAAAAGAGATTTTGAAAATCAAATAAGAGCTATAGAGAAAAAATTAGGGAGAGAATTGAGAGTGGTGCAAAAAGAACTGCAAAAAGTTAATGAGTAGAAGAATGTCTTAAAAAGCAAAATTTCCCAAGTGGGAAAGGAGATACAAAAGCTCACTGGAAAAAAAAAATAATTCCTTAAAAATTGGAATTGAACAAATGGAAGCTAATGACTTAATGAGAAATAAAGATACAGTAAAGCGAAACCAAATGAATGAAAATTAGGGGGAAAAGTAAAATATCTCATTGGTAAAACAACTGACCTGGAAAATAAATCCAAGAGAGAGAATTTTTAAATTATTGGTCTACTTGAAAGTCATGATAAACAAAAAAAAAAAAAAAGAGCCTGGACATCATCTTTCAAGAAATTATCAAGGAAAATTGTCTTGATATTCTAGAACCAGAGGGTACAATAGAAATTGAAAGAATACATCAATTACCTCCTGAAAGAGATCACAAAATGAAAATTCACAGGAATATTGTAACCAAATTCTGGAATTCCCAGGTCAAGGAGAAAATATTGTAATCATCCAAAAAAAATACTCAATGCAAGTGTAAATGAAATCACAGTCAGGATAACAGAAGATTTATGAGCTTCTATATTAAAGGGTTGGAGGGCTTGGGATAAGATATTCCAAAGAGCTTTGGAGCTAGAATCGCAAGAAATCACCTACCCAAAAAAACCAAGTGTAATCCTTCAGGGGAAAGGTGTAAATTCAATGAAATACAGGATTTTTAAGCATTTGTGATGAAAAGAATAGCTGAATAGAAAATTTGATTTTAAAATACAGAAGAAGCATAAGAAGATAATCAAGAAAGTGATAAGAGGATGTAACCCTTTAGAACTTTCTCATTATTATGACAGTTAGAAGTATCTATAAATAGAGGACACAAGTGTGAGTTAAATAAGTTAAATATGAAGCGATAATATCTAAAAAAAAAATTAAGGGTTGAAAGAGGGATGTACTAGGGAAAAGAGGAAAAAGAGAAGTGGAATACTATAAATTATCTGTCATAAAAGAAGCAAGAAAAAACTTTTAAAGTAGAGTGGAAGAGGAGGATGAAAAGATAAGTAAAGAATCTTACTCTCGTCAGAACTGACTCAAAGAGAAAAAATAATTACTCACTCCTATTCTGTAGAAAAGTAGGAGGGAAAGGGTATATAAGAAGGGGAGAAAGTGAGAAAAGAGGGCATATTGGGGGTGGAATGGTCAGTAGCAAAACACTTTTGAGGAGGGACAGAATGAAAGTAGAGAAAAAATAGAATAAATAGGGGGAAATACAGTTAGCAATAGTAATTTTTAAAATTTTGAAGCAAGTTTCTCTGATAAAGTCTTTCTCTAACATAGGGAACTGAATTAAATTTATAAAAAATAAGAGCTATGTCCCAATAGATAAATGATTAAAAGATATAAACTATGCCCAATGGGTATAAAATCATGCATATCTTTGACCTAATAATACCACTACTTGGCATAAATCCCCAAAGAGATTTTTTTTAAAAAGGAAAAGAATCTAAATGCATAAAAATATTTATAGTATCTCTCTTCTCAGAGGCTCCATGAATACAAGCAAAGCAAAATGTACTATGTTCAAAGTAATAGCAATGTTGTAAAATGATCAGCTTTGAATAACTTTGATATCTTAGCAATAAATGATTCATGACTACTCTTTAGGACTTAAGAAAAATTCTTTCCAGACTCAGAGAAAGAATTGTGTCTGAATACAAATTGAAGCACACACTCTCTTTCTCATTCTGTGTTTCTGTCTCTTTCTCTCTCTCAACTTTATTTGTCTTCAGGTTTGTTTTGTTTTTTTAAAGAGTAGATCTAAGTAATTATTTTAAATGTAACTGGGGAAAAATACTTTTAAAAGATTAAGTTAGCCCCAGTTACCATTCTCTCATTATTGAAATAATAGTTGAAATGCACTAAAAAAGATGTGAAGTTTAAATAATGCTCTAAACTGCACTCTTGGAGCTTACAATCCATTAAAGGAAGAAGATGCAAATACAATTAATTTGTTATAATAATGCTCAATGTTACATGATAAGTACATTATAAAGTTCTTGGCTGAATGACAGGTGGATGGGGATACAGGTAGAGGGAAATAAGTTTATAAATCTAAAGGGAAATTTGTCAAACTCAAGGAAGAGAAAACTCTTCCTGTTCTACAACACATTATTATTCTACTTTGTACTTTGTTTCCTTTTAAAAAGGGATTACACAAATGTCATTTTTCTTGGATTTTTAGGAAGTACTTCACAAGACCAGCATTATTTGATATGAGCATTATAAAATGGATAAAAAGTGAATTTCCTACAACTTCCTTCTCTGATGTTTCCTCATTAAAGATATGTAATCCTGGATTCCCAAAAGCTATTTAGTAAACTCTAGAAGATTCTACCATGCAGGAGAAGCTTGAGTGTGGTCCTAGAAAGGGAACAAGTCTTTCTGAAAATGAGCCTAACTAAATATTGAAAGAATCACCACTTGGTGATAAATTGGTAATTGTGGTCATAGTATGAGTGGGGGAACTCTTTGTCCTGCATTCTACTTCATCACTGATGGTGTAACAGTGGTGAGAAAATGAATGGAGGATACTAAGAATTGAAATTTTAGATCATCAATTAAACTTTATTTGACTTGTCAGACTAAATCTTTGTGACTTGTGAAATCTTTGTCCAAAGACAAACAAATTGACATATAGCTAGAGAAGCTAATCATATGAATCTTATCATTTTTCCATAAGTAAAACCAGAGGAAAAAGTTATAGATAAATAAATTAAAGGATAGTTTACAAGTACTCCTTGGAGAAGTAAAAATAAGAGTTGGTGTGAGAGAGAGGGAGTTGTATTTCCAAAATCAAAAAGAAACACATTTCATGGGATACTTGATTATCATGTATCACAGTCCTAATAATAATGATAAAAAGACCACTATAAAATTACAGTTTTACAGTTTACACATTAAACTCATTCACTAAGGATTGAGTTGTAGAAGAATTTTACAAAGACCTTGATGATGCTGTTGTTTAGTCATTTCAGTTCTTTTGACTTTTTGTGACTTAAATTAGGTTTTCTTGGCAGTGATAGTAGAATGGTCTGCCATTTCATTTTCCAGATAAGAAAACTGAGGGAAATGGATTAAGTGACTTGCCAAGGGTTACCTAGCTAATAAGTGCTCAAAGTCACATCTGAACTCGGGTTTTCCTAACTCTGGGATCAATCCTCTATCCATCATGCCATTTAGGTATGCCAAAAGCTTTGGTCAGACCTCTGAAAATCAATAAATACTCTGATATTTGGTGACTTCAGGGCAAAGAGAATAGAAAGAAATAAACAGGCAAACAATTTAGAAAGAAGGATGTTTTAGAGAATTCAAAGAAGTGTAATACCTTGATAATATGAATACTTTGCTTTAAAAAATTAATTAGAGGTGGAAGACATGGTGAGAACTGAATAATTTCATAAACAGTAAAATATAACATTTTAACTGACAGAAAAAGACTTGGTTTTGATGGGGAAAATTATCCCTGAGTCAGCTCTATATATATAACTATGGAGAGTAGCAATTTATCTGCAAAGTACGGACTAGCTCCCTGGAGGGTCTCAGGGTCAGCCACAGTCAAGATAAATCAAAGTCCTTGGTCTTTAGGGAAAAAGTGAAGGAGACAGGCAAGCTGCCATGCAGCTTGCCAAAGATGTATCCTGGATCCTGGAGTCTGGAGTCTCTAGCCTCTCTCCTCCTTGTCCTGCCACCAAGTCCCTCTCACTTCTCTACCTCCGCAGTCCAATTCTTGACTAAGATTATCTTACTACCAAACATTCAGCAAGCACCAATGGTGAGGAGAGCCATCATCCAAATATATGCTAACAGAGCCACTGTGTCACATCAAATAGGTAGTCTTAAGTGATCTCTTGTCTGATTCAGTTTCAGCCTTCTACACTTATCCAAAGATAAAAATTAGTAAAGAACAATAAGAATAATGTAAATATATATATAATTGAAATGACAATACTAAATTATTTCAATTATTCCCTTCAATCCTAGGAGTTGAGTTCATATTCATCAATGTAGATGATTCTCAGATCCATATAACCTGGTCAAACCACTAATTGCTTTTTGGTTACCTCCAAATCACGTTTCATCACCAATTGCTTTTGGATATCTCCAAATCACGTTTCATAGACATTAAGTAAGAAAGAAAAAAATTGTATAATATTCCTAGGACAGAGCCTTCAAAGATGATGATTTGGTTTATGGATATGGTGATCCAAGGTCAGAATGGTGACTTGAATAACCTCAAGAAGGACACAGAAGCAGTGAAATCTGAAGATGCTTCTACATTCCAGGACCAGATGGGACATTTGGAGAGGAAAGACTGTACTTGATGGTGCTGAAATACCCCATATTCTTTCAAAGAATTCATGCCAGAATGACATTTTGCCATGTTCTTTTACTTATTTTGAATGGGGGAAAATATATTTATATAAATCTGGCTTATCTGATCTTTTAAGTTTTTTGCATATATATTTAACAGGTTTTGAGTTCACAAAAGATATATAAATCTACAGCATATATATATATGTATATATATATATATATGTGTGTGTAAACTATAGATTTATTTGCCTATGTACTATACATACAGATATCTGTGTGTGTTCATTCATATGTATACAGGTATAAGTATATACAAATACAAGTAAAATGAATCTCTGCTCTTAAGGGGCTTATATTTCATTGGGAGATGACAAACTTAAAAGGGAGTAGAGAAAGTCTAGAGAGTCATCAGCGCAACCTGGAAAGTTGACTAACCTGAAAGTTTTATTCAAAATGCAAGTGGTAAAAAAAAAAACAAATAGTCAATCACAGTCAAAAATGCAGAGACAGAAGGCACCAATGTGAGAAATGCAGGTGAAGTGAACTTCCAGTATAAAGTTTCTGTGGCATGGGAGAGAATGTCTGGAAAATCAGAAGTATAATCTGGAAAAGACAAGGTCTTTTGCTTTATGCCATCCTTTTACCATTTGTATATGGGGTTAGTGAGATTTCTTTTCCCCAAGAGTTTTTAGAGAATACAATCAAATAAGCTTCCTTGTTAGAGTCAAATATTAGTCTTATTAAAGTGGGTAAAGACACAAAGAATGAACATCTTTAATTCAGTTCTATTTTTTTAATAGAAATCTACTGACTACTTAAAGAATCAATATACTTAAATACAGGAAAAAAACATCTCTTTTTCTTATTTTTTAGATTTCTATATTAGAACATGAGATTGTTTAGGGACAATTAATAAAAAAAAAAAAAACCCCTCCAATTAGTTGCTACCAACCTTCAAGTGTTTGGCTCTTATTTCTATATAAGTCAGAGAAAACTTGAAATGTCCATTTAAAGCTGACAGCTGACATGAAAAGTGAAAGGGAACCACATTTTTTTTAAAGGAGGTGGAAATAATACATTCCCTTCCTCCTCCAAATGAATGATAATAATAGTTTAAAAGAAGAGTTCTAAAGCCAAAATATTGGAATTCAGACACATTTAAAATTGGCACTAAATCACAAAGTGCATTCAATTATCCCACCAAAATGCTTGAGTTTTTCAAGAGACAACTGCTAATGAAGAGAAAACTTAGCCAGAATTTCTCCATCCTTTCACTCTGACATTACTATCTATAAGTGGAAATTAATATTTCTTTCCAATAGAACAGAAGTTGAATTATTCCATTACAAACTTTAACAGAAATATAACATTCCATTTAAGCATTAAAAATCTCTAATCATAATTTTGAGACTGAGACAGCCATTTTGTGTCTCCTATTACTAAAGAATATTTATTCAGTATTAGAAAGATCAATGGATGCTAGAAGATCCAGTAGAAAGTATAAATTTGTCCCCCGTGAAGGGGCAGCTGGATACAATTTAGCAGTTTCACATCACAGAGATAGCAGACATCTTCTGAAATAAAGCAATGAAAATGTTTCGGTGATTTGTTTCTCAGAGTCACTAAGAATTTGAAAAGGGACAAGAAGAGGGATTTGGCCTGGAACTTTCTTAGTAAAAGAAAATCACTATAAATTATCACTCAATACCTTTTCCTCTTTTCTGCAACTATAGTCAGAGAATTACCTAGAGCACTGAGTGGTTGAATGACTTAACAGGGATCACTTCTAATATGGGCCAATAGCAAATTGGAACATAATTCATTCAGAAACCAAAGACAGCTTTCTGTCCACTCTCTTAAAATGGTTAAAAAACTAAAACAAAATTAGCAAAGACCCATATAAAACTCAGAACCAGGCAGGACATAACATCTCAGTTTGAAGCAATATAATGATCTCTTATGAAAATCTGTTCTAGCTTTAAAAATGCTATTTCCACTTGTAATTCTCTTTAACATCTCAGTGAAACTGTTTCAGAAAATTTCAAATTAAAATATGAAAATTGTATGAAGAATAAAAATAAAAATAGTAAACAAGTACATAGTTCTTTAAGGTTTACAAAACATTTTACAAGTATTATCTCTTTTAATCCTCACAGTTCTATATGGTAGATGTTGTAATCACCTTCCATTTTGGAAATTAAGAAACTGAGAATGAGAGATTAAGTGACTTGCTAAGAACCACCCAGCTAACAGTGAGCAAGGCTTCCACCAGGAAGTACTGAATTTGAAAAACTTCTATTTTGTGTAATACTAGAATATATTAATAAAAATGTTTTCCCTGGAGGAACTAAAAAAACTAATATCTACATTTTTAGGAGTGTTTAAGAACAGATCTACCTACAGATAAAGGTGAAATTCTTCAGAACTATTCCTATCTTGTGAATAATAATCAAGTACCATTATTAAACATCTACTGCTTTGTACAAGGAAAGGTGTCCTCTAATCAATTAATCACATATATATTACAATGCTTATGAAGAGCCAGTGTGAATAGAAAAGAGGTTGGAGAGAGGGAGGTTCAAAGGTTGCAGTTAGAAAAAAATGATATCTAGAGGGGTAAGTGTTAGTTTGGAATGTTTTTGAACAGAAAAATCAGCATGATCCCTAGGACAACTTTTGAACTAATCCATTCTTCTAAAGAACACTGTATGTGTGCTTCTTGCATTGATGTCCATTTTTTTAAAAGGGGGTTCTGAAACATCACAGCAGGCCTTAGACAATTCAATTTGCAAGTTACATATCCCAGATTTGTTATCTCTCTTCCACCCAACAAAAATTAAATAAATAGCGACTCCAACTACACATAAAATAACACTGCATTTTAGAATTTAATTTATTAATATTTTAATCTTCTGGTTTTGCTGAAAATTAGATGCAATAATTATTCATTCCGGTTACACATATTTTAATTTCTCTTTAATTGCACAAAAGACACTGATTTCCTTTTGTTGTTGTTTTTATTATTGTACTTTTTAAATAAATAATCTCCCTAGCAAAATCTACTAATTTGTGACTGAGAATCCCATAAAACCTGCCTAAAGTTGATCTTCTTCTGATAACATAAGTATTGTTCTTGGAAACAAGACCTTTAGGATAATATTTTTACCATGGCTCTTTCCAGGAGGGAATGAGTATAAGGCCAGAGCCAAAAGGCTTGATACTACTTTAGGATGGCAACAATTCCTTGGCCTCCATGACAGCAGCAAAGGGCAAATACTAAAATATAGTGTATTGGCTAGAATTAAAAGGAAAGTGCTACATGAGTGGGGGAGGGAGGAGATGATAGATATACCCCCCCACCCCACCCCCCACACATACTTCTCTCATAAGGGTTTTGTAGCCAAGATACACACACACATCCTTTTTTTTTTTCTTCTGGTTATAAATGTATATTAACTTTTAAAATATACATTTCTTTTTTAATAAAGCTTTTTATTTTCAAAACATAGGCATGGATATTTGACAACAATGACCTTTGCATACATAGCCTTGTTTCAGATTTTCTCCTCCATCCCTCCACTTCCTCCCCTAGATGGCAAGCAATTCAATGTATGTTAAACATATTAAAATGCAACACATACATTTTACATGAATATACATACATGTGCACACTACAATAACCATTCTCTAACAAATAAGAGATCAAAGGATATGAACAGTTCTTAAAAAAATTTACAAAGTATTCATAATCACATGAAAGGATCCATCAAATTACACATAGTAAGAGAAATACAAATCAAAATAACCTTGAAAACACTTCAAGCTTTGCAAAATTGACAAAAATGACAAAATATGGCAATAATCAATGCTGAAGGAGCTATGGAATTATAAGCACACTAATATATTGTTGCTCAAGCTATCAAATGGTTTAACAACTCAGAAAAAAATAATTTGGAATTATGCAAATAAAGTGACTAAAATGTCCATAGCCTTCAAATCAGAGATTCTATCATTGGGCTTATACCATAAAGAGGCTATTAAAAAGGAAAAAAAAAAAACTTCACATATGCACCAAAATATTTATAGCAGCACATTTTATAATAGTTAACAACTGGAAACAAAGGATGGTGCCTATCAAATGAGGAATGGCTAAATAAACTGACGTGAATGGAATCCAGTATTACTATACTTTGAAAAATAATGTATGTGATGAATATAAAAATGAACGGAGAGATCTATAAAAACTGATGAAGAGTTAAGTAGTAAGCAGGGTAAGCAGTAACTTCCCTTTGTGGAGGTGGGAGATCCATAGGTATTACACATTGCACATGTTTTCTTTCATGTACTGAATGACTATGCTGATTTTTATCCTTTTTTTGTCTTTTAAAAATACTATTACATATATGAGATGACTATGAAAGCTGAAAATAGAAAGATACTAGGTCAACTAAAATGATGTTAAAAAAAAACACACCAATAAAAAATGTATTTTTAAAAATAAAGGGTATTGATCACTAAAGCAGGAAAACTATTCACTTAAGAGGAATGATTCTTAATAATTCTGATCAACACAATGATCCAAACAATTTCAACAGGTCATGATGAAAAATCTTATCCACCACTAGATAGAGAGCTAATGGACTCAGAATACAGACTGAAGTATACTTTTTTTTTTTCATTCTTTCTTTTCTCCTCTGAATATACTTAATGCAGAAATTTGTTTTACATGATTTCTAATGGGCTTTATATTTCTTACCTTCTCCAAGGGTTAGGGAGAAGAAAAAAAGAAGGAAAGAAAATATAACTGAAAACAAAATTTTAAAAGTAAAAATAAAATAAAATAAAAGCAATGATCTTACTGTTTTTTTCTTTCTCCAGAACGTGTGTACCTCTAGGTCTGTTTCTATGTCTCTATGACTCTGTCTCTCTGATTTGTTTGTCTATCTGTCTATCTCTCATACACACACACATACATTATTTTTATGTTCAATATTTGTTCAATAGCAATTATGATGGTTTTGGACACACAAGCTTTAGGTTTGGACCTCTGACTGCCTTCTCTGCTCTGTTTCTTTCCTTAAGCACATGATCAAATAGCAATGATAGATTAAAATATTTCAGAAATGGCTACTGACCTAACTGTATGTGTTCTAACGACCAGGAATTCTTAATTTTTTTCTACTTACAACCCGTTTCACCCAAGAAATGTTTTAGGCAACCCAAAGTATGTAGGTATATAAAATGGTTATACAGATCAAACATTTACTTGAGAGTAAATCATAACTTGCAATCACCACATTCAATTGTGAGATACCATATGAAGTCTTATACTACAGTTTAAGAAGTTGGGCTGTAGACTCACTGAAAGTATCCTAGGTACAATTTAATTCCTATTGCAGAATGTGGAGGAGATAGGTATCTCAATTCTATTCCAAAAGGATTTTATTTTCTTCTGTTGCTTCTCAATATTTTGAAATTTTTTTGTCCCATACAACTTAGAAATACTTAGCATTTAGTATAAAAAATGTTCTTAATATAAAAGGTCACAGTCAGTGGGGAAACTTTGGGTGAGGTATAAGACCCTTCAGCCCAGAGGGAACCTGCTAACAATGTCTGGTTCCGGCTCCCCATCTCCCCTAAGGGCTCTAGGTCTTCCTGAGAAGTTAGGAGGCGGTAACAATCTGTGTTGTGATTGAATCAAAGTGATACCAGGTGGAAGAGTGATACCAGGTGGCAAAGTACATATAATAGCAAGTTGTTTATGTAGTCCCATGTGTACAGTGTTGTTATTGTTACATTATAAAAGGGGGAAAACCCTTGAAATAAATGGACTCCATTCTTCAACCATCCTCAGGATTCCCATTCCATCACTTCTCCAGTAGGAAAGAATATTTTAATCACCCCCGTGTGGGGGCTCTAGAAAACATGGTACGTTTTGTCATCCCAACTTGGGGGCTCTAAAAAGCAGAACTGTTATAGATCAACATTATGTTCAGGTGATTGTGGGCAACAGTTCCTGTAGTAATGCTCTCATTCCAGTACAATTTAGTGGTCGAGTTCTCAAGGATATTTTGAGGACTATATTTGTAATATGTTAATTTATCTCTTAGTTTATGAAACATAGTGAGCTTCAAGTGTCCAGTTATAGCTACCAAGTCATATCTTTCTAAATATACATTAATATTGTTTTCACAGCCTTTAAGGATGTGTTGCAATTTTTATTATTTCCTTGAATAATCTACATAAATCATTAAATCGGGGCTCCTTAATTATCTTTCAGTAATCTGTGGTGGCAAACACCAAATCTTGAAATTCTATTATATCCCATCCCCTCCATTTCCATAAACAAATCCATAACTCAATCACTTATTTTACACTTCTCTTGTCAACCTATCATTGTCTGAGTTTATATAATTGTAATGCATAGAGAGACTTTGGATTCCATTGTTGGACTGCAATTCTTTCAAATGCTTAATCCAAGAGCTAAACCATTTTAATTACATTTTAGAAATCCAATGTGTATATCTGTTATCAAGCTTTGAAAACACTTAGGAAATATAATACAAAGATAAGTTCTAAATAGATACATAATTTACAAAAAAAAAAAAAAAAAAAAAGAGTTCAAAAATAAGAGAAGTAAAGAATATCTTTCACCAATATGGACAAGGTAAAAATTCACAACCAAACATGGGTCAAAAAGAATTAAAAAAAAAAAAAAAACCTAAAATGGACAATTTTGATCATATAAAATTTTAAAGCTTTTACACAAATAAAACGAATACTGTTAAAATTAGAAAAGAAAAAGTTAATTTAAAAAAAAAAAGAAATAGTTACTGGGGGAGGAAGATGAAGATATCTTTGTAGCAAGTTTTTCTGATAAAGATTTAATATCTAAGATACATAAACTTTAGGAACAGATTTAAAGTTATAAAAACAAGAGCCTTTCTCCAACAGATATATGATTAAGGTCTATAAACTGGTGGATTTCAAAGGAATACTGATTATCAACAACCATATGAAAAAATCCAAATCACTAATATTTAGATAATGCAAATTAAAATTACTTGATTATATACATCAGAAAAACAATGATGACAACTATTTCGAGGGGTATTAAAAAATATATAAAACTATGTTGTTGATGGAGCTATTAACTGGCTCAGTCATTCTGGAAATCAATTTAGAACTGTATTAAAAGAAAAAAAAAAAAAAAAAAACCATTAACCTTCACATTCCCTTTGATTCACCAATACTACCAAGTCAATAACCCAAAGAGATCAAAGAAAGTAGAAAAGGACCATATGTACAAAAAATACATTTTTGTAGTGGTATAGAACTGAAAACTAAGGAAGTGTCCATCAACTAGGGAATGGAGGAACAAAGTATGTAATGTAATAATAATGTTGCACTATAGGAAATAGGGATAGTTTCAGAAAAACTTAGAAGACTTGTATGATCTGGTATAAAGTGAGCAGAATAAAAAGAATAATGTATAGAATAACAATTTTATAAATACTTATCAGCTTTCAAAAACTTAAAAACTATGATCAATGCAATGACCAAACACAACTCCAGAGTACTGATAATGATACATGCTATCCACTTCCAGACAGAAAAGAAATTCAAGATACAACATAAAATGGCATAGCCAATATAATAATCTACTTTGCATGACTATGCAAAAATCTTAAAGATTTATTTTTCAATGAGGTTGAAGAAGTGGGAAGTTGTAGGGCATAAATTGTTACTTTTTTTTAAAGGAAAATAAAAGAAATAAAAGAAACATTTTTTGAATACACAGTTGAAAACAGAAGACCAAAAGGAATCATAAACAAGCAAGATAGTTTTTAAAAATATCTTAAAAGAAAAGTAAATTGTATATAATATTCACAATTTCATATGTAATTCCATTTTTCCATTCCAATCATATGCAAATATTAACTTTACTTCTAACATTTTAATTCTAAGTATATAGAAATGTTTATTATTTCAGAATATTTTTTAAGCAATTCAATAGTGAAATAATTTCTGTTTGTTCCAAAAGTATTTCTGTGGGGTTTTTTTAACCTATTACTATGTGTTCTAAGAATGTCTATCGCTCTTCTTCCTCTTTTTAGTAAGAATGTGTTCATCTTTCTATAGCTGCCTTAGGATGATGGACCTTGCATTTTCTTAACATTTTTTGGATTTGTTAGAATAGTTTTCAGATTTGTTTATTGAAAGCAGGTTATTCATAGATGTTCTTTGATTTGAAGAAACTTTAAAATTTTAATTTTGATATCAGGATAGCAGTATCTAAACACATCAGCCACAGTTTTATCCTCAATATCACTATACTCACCATGTTTTTCCTAGAAGAGACCAAGGTAAATATGTCTTTCATACACTAATGCAATTTGACCTTTGGATTCAGGATTAAAGTTTTCAATCTCTGATTATACCAAATTAAAAAGTTTCTGCACAAACAAAACTAATGCAAACAAGATTAGAAGGGAAGTAACAAATTGGGAAAACATTTTTACACTTAAAGGTTCTGATAAAGGCCTCATCTCCAAAATATACAGAGAATTGACTTTAATTTATAAGAAATCAAGCCATTCTCCAATTGATAAATGGTCAAAGGATATGAACAGACAGTTTTCAGATGATGAAATTAAAACTATTTCCACTCATATGAAAGAGTGTTCCAAATCACTATTGATCAGAGAAATGCAAATTAAGACAACTCTGAGATATCATTAAACACCTGTCAGATTGGCTAAGATGACAGGAACAAATAATGATGAATGTTGGAGGGGCTGTGGGAAAACTGGGACACTGATGCATTGTTGGTGGAGTTGTGAAAGAATCCAACCATTCTGGAGAGCAATCTGGAATTATGCCCAAAAAGTTATCAAAATTTGCATACCCTTTGACCCAGTAGTGCTACTACTGGGCTTATATACAAAGGAAATACTAAAGAAGGGGAAGGGTCCTGTATGTGCCAAAATGTTTGTGGTAGCCCTTTTCATAGTGGCTAGAAACTGGAAAATGAATGGATGTCCATCAATTGGAGAATGGTTGGGTAAATTATGGCATATGAATGTTATGGAATATTATTGTTCTGTACGAAATGACCAGCAGGATGAATTCAGAGAGGCTTGGAGAGACTTACATCAACTGATGCTGAGTGAAACGAGCAGAACTGGGGGATCATTATACACTTCAACAATATTACTGTATGAGGATGTATTCTGATGGAAGTGGATATCTTCAACATAGAGAAGAGCTAATCCAATTCCAATTGATCAATGATGGACAGAATCAGCTACATCCAGAAAAGGAACACTGGGAAATGAGTGTAAATTGTGAGCATTATTTTTTTTTGCTTTGTTTTGTTTTTCTTCCCAGATTATTTTTACCTTCTGAATACAATCCTTCCTTTGCAACAACAACAACAACAAAATTCGGTTCTGAACATATATATTATACCTAGGATATACTATAAGATATTTAATATGTATGGGAATGCCGGTCATCTAGGGGAGGGGGTGGAGGGAAGGAGGGAAAAATTCAGAACAGAAGGGAGTACAAGGGATAATGTTGTAAAAAAAAAAAAATTACCTATGCATATATACTGTCAAAGAAAATGTTATAATTATAAAAATTAATAAAAAAAGTTTTCAATCTCTATACCTTCTGTAGATATCTGCAAATACACATTCATAAAATTAAAAAAATTCAGAACTTTACACTCACTGAATAGAAATGACATTTTGATATCATGTAAAAGATTCAGTGAGATGAAGGCCATTTAATGTGTTTCATTACACATTACAAAGAAGTAAACTGAGGATCAGAGAGATGAAATTATTTGCCCAAGATCACATAAAGATCAAACACAACTACTATATTGGGAAACTTTCTATAGCCACAACTGGGTTGAGGCAGGGGTGATTTTCCAAAAGGATTATTATCCTAACAGTCTTCTAATTTGACTTTTCCTGACAGTCCACACAAATCCCACCCCCACTCACCCCAAAACTAAATAGTACTATCCACTGAAGGACAATACATATAATCAAGCCATTTTAAAGTTCTAAATATTTTGCTTCAAATGCGGGAATTTCAGTGGCAAGCTATCTTCTGAATAGGTAAGTTACAGGTTCATCATCTCACATTACTTAATTAGACTGATACCACTTAAAATATCACTCAGACTTTTCCAGCTCTAACTCTGGTATCCTGATTCCTTCTGTAATACAATCCTTTGGGTCATTCCTTTGCTACCTAATTTATTCTTATTTTCCACTCAGTCCAAAGCTGAGCTACTTTTTTAGCCTCCTTATTCACAAGAAATATGATGTCCTTTTCTCTCTGAATCCAAGTCCATCCTCTTGGTTACAGATAACTGCAAGAAGAGCAACTCCAATGCTTTTTTCTAACCTCCACTTAAATTCTCTGAACTAGTTTATCCTCTGTTCTTTACAACCCTTGCCTAATTTCCTTGAATTTAGGTTCCTTTCTGGGATTTCCTCAACCTTATCTTGACTAGATGTCTTTGTAGTCCTATATCCTGAATACAACTATTCTCATACACACACAGTCATACACACATCACACAACGTGCACATGTGGCAAATCATTCATAAAAGGAAAAAAAAACTTGGAAAGAAGATGAGTTCTGGACTGGAAAATGACTAAACAAATGTAACACGTAATGCAATTAATCAATCAATAAACAAGTATTTATTAAGTATGTAATATGTGGTAGGCATTATGCTGAGTATACAAAGACAAAAGTGAAACCATCCCTAATTCCTATTCTAACAGAGACAACACAACATACAAGGACATTAAAAAAAACAAAAACAAAAACAAAAAAACATAAAAAGGGATACAAGATATTTTTGAGAGGGCACTAGCAGGTAAGGGAAATAAGAAAAGGCTAAAGCTTGATGCTTAGCTGTTCCTTGTTTCTTTTACAAAGTACTATATTTACTGTATCTATAGTTTGGCACAGATTGACCCACATACTTCATTATCTATGTCTCTTGGAATGCTTAGATTTCTTCCTATCTCCTCAAAAATTACCTTTGAACTGGAAGTGATAAAACAAAAATGACAAATCAGGAGCTGATACCCAAAGACAAGTAAGGAAATAATACAAATGTGGAGTTAGTTTTGATGAGTTCAAATCATTGAACCTAAGGGAATACCTTACTAGGTCCTGAAAGATGCTAAAAATCTGCTCCATGAGCTACTGTAAATGCCATTGAAACAAAATGGTGAATGGGAGACTCATCATAAGACTAAGAGGACAAAATATCCCTATTTTCAAGAAAGAGGAGAGACTATAATCTATAAATAATACAGAAGTTTCTGGGGAAATATTAGAATGGACCATTAAGGAAGTGGTTAATGAACATTTAATCAGGAACCAAAAAAAGATCTTTACAGACTAGAGAATTAGACTGACTCTAGACAATGTAACAAGTCAAAAAAATAAAATAAATAAGAATAGAAGAGGCATGGATAGACAACAATTAGCCTAAAAGAGATCTGTTGATAATGGGTTTACCACAGACAGCAATGTGATATGTCAGCCATAGAAGCTAATGTGATCTTGGTCTGCATTGAGATGCACAACTTCCAAGAATACAGAGAGAGTAGTCATTCTGTATTTGTTCAACCACA
Organism: Sminthopsis crassicaudata; assembly: GCF_048593235.1. Classification (NCBI taxonomy): domain Eukaryota; kingdom Metazoa; phylum Chordata; class Mammalia; order Dasyuromorphia; family Dasyuridae; genus Sminthopsis; species Sminthopsis crassicaudata. The sequence continues at coordinate 324,468,450 of NC_133620.1, forward strand.
ACTGGGATACTGTGTTCAATTCTGATTTTCACAGTTTAAGAAGAATATGGATAAAATGGAAAGAATCCAGAGGAAAGCAACCATGATAATGAAGTATGTTCAGTCTATATAGTGTAAGGATCATTTGACAAAACTAGGGATAGATAGCTTGGGGATGGGGGAAACTTGATAGCTATTTTCAGGTATTTTACATGCTACCTTATAGAAGAGGGATTAGAATGTTGTTGCTAATGTTTTTAAAGTGATCCAAAAGGACAGAACCAAAAGCAATCAGAGGCAAATTTTCAACCTTAATGTCAGAAAAAATTCCTAATATTAGAACTCTCCAAAAGTGATAGGAAGATGACTACTTCACAGATGCCTTACCAGACCCCAGGGTTCTTCCAATATCCCAAACTCTTCCTTGAACAAAACAGATTATTCTCATTTTCCCTGCCAAGTGAAGCATGTACACTTCCTCCCCCACTTCTTTCAACCCAGTACAAATATTTTTGATTCTTGCTCAGGGAATCAGTCCCAAGTCAATAATACCACTGTTTCTTTGAAGGGTGTGACAATACAATGTTGCCCAAGCCAAAGTTCCCTTCTCTAAAGATAATTCTCTTGTCCCTCTTATCCACTAACGTATGCCTCACGTTTCCCACTAAACTCTAATCGTCCATTTGTTCTTTTATACTATTACACTATTGTCTTTCACACTAGACTTTTATCCTTCTGAAAAAGATTACTTTGTATATATTTTGTGTTTAATTCTAAGGGCATGTGTTCCTTTCAATAGATTCTAAGCTTCTTATTGGCAGGAAGTATTTCTTTTTCTGTACTGATATATACAGCACATAGCATATATTAAGTGCTCAATTAATGCTTACTGAATTGAAAGAAACTGAATTAAGTTGAATTGAAAAGATGGAATAAGCTTCTTCAAGAGGTCATGGATTCCCCCTCATTGGAAATCTTTAAGCAGAGGTCAAATAACAGATTCCATATATTCCAATGTGGGTTCATTTCAGCTGTAGCTTGGACTAGATAAAGTTTCATGAAAAGTGCAATGAATAGAACCAAGAAAATATCATGCACAGTAACAATATTGTACAATGACCAACTGTGAATGACATCTATTCTCAGAAATTAAAAAAAAATCCTACTAGACAATTCTGAATAGTTTATAATAAAAAATGCAATCCAATTCCAGAGAAAGAACTGATGAATGTCTGAATGCAAATCAAAGCATATTGGGGGGAGGGGTTCTTTGTTTTGATTTTTTTCTGGGTTTTTTCTTTATTTTCTTTTGCAACATGACTAACATGGAACTATATTTCATATGCCTACACATGTATAAATTATCTCAAACTGCTCGTTCTCTTAAGGGGGAGGGAGGAGAGAGAGGGAAGAAGAGAATTGGGAACTCAAAATGTTTCAAAAACAAATGTAAAAAGTGCTTTGCATGTAATTTTAAAAATATATTATTTAGAAGAGAAAAAAAAAATACTGCCTCTATATTTAAGGTGAGCAAATTATCAAACTTCTGGAATACAGAGCATTTTTGGTAACTGTGAACTGCCTCTAATATGATAAATTTGAAGTTTTTGTTCAAAGAAAACCATTTCTTATCTTTGTACTGGGTAGTCACAAATATGTTAAATATGTTAATTTACTTTATCTTCATGTTTGTATATTTTAAATGTACTTCTTGTGTCCTCTATTAGAATGTAAGCTCTTTGAAATTGGATTGTTTCATTCTATATAACCCTTAGCATAATATCTGACACATAGTAGACAATCAATAAATATTTGTTAATTCACTAAGTTAAAACCTACCATTCTTCCTAATTTCAACATGTCGGTAGAGAATACCACTACTCTCCTAGTCATCCAGGACCACAACCTGTCATGTTGTCATGACAACAATCATATCATTCTTAACTCCTCACTCTGTCTCATCATCACATTTCCAATCTGTAGTTAAATTCTATCTCTTCTAATTTGGCATCATTTCTCTTATATGTCCCTTTTTCTCCTAAACAATGCAACTACCCTGGTGCAAGCCTTGTAACCTCACACCTAAAGTATTATAATAGCCTTCTGGTTGTTCTGTCTAACTCAAGTCTTTCCTAACTCTATAGTTCATCTTCTACTAAACTATCTAGGTGAACTTCCTAAAATACATGTCTAACCATGTCACTCTGGCAGCATAATTTCCAGGGATGTCCATACTGATAATGAGATTGACATATGCATTGCCAGAGTTTGGGAGACTTCAAAGAAAAGTGTGGGAGAAAAGAGGTACTAGACTGACTACCGACCTGAAGGTTCACAGAACCATGGTGCTGACCTCGTTGTCATATTCTTGTGAAAATTGGACAGTATGCCAACTCCATGCCAGGAAATTGAATAACTTCCATTTGAATTGTCTTAGGAGGATTCTGAAGATCACCTGGCAGGATTAGATATCAGACACTAAGCTCCTTTCTTGAACTAAACTGCCAAGCATTTTAATTCCAGTTCAGAGAGTACAAATCTGTAACGCTGGCCACATTGTTTGAATGCCAAAAGCATTGCTTAAGAATTGATTGTATGACATGAGAAATACTGGCACAGAATCACCCAGCATGTCATACCCTTATCAGAAAAGGTTCTGTGCTTTAGGAACAAAGCAGAATTGAATTACCTCAAAGGAAATGCAAAATATGCAAAATTAGAGAAGCTACCTCAAATGTTCATATGAAGTATTTATGTCCAACTTGTGGCAGAGCATTCCAAGCTCATGGTGGTCTTGACAAGGGGAGCCCCAAAAGTCTTTCTCTTTTTCAGACTTTGGGAATGAGCCATGAAACTCCTTGAAGGACAAATTCTCCTCTGTAAAAGACCCTATCCAAGGACAAATAGCTTCATTCTGCTATCTAGGTGGATGCTAGTTGAGTATGGAGCTGGAGAATTCCAACCCTATTGAATTAAAGACTCATTCAATTCTATTCAATTCCAACTCAAGCTGCACTGACCAGCCCCCCCATCAAGAGCAACCTCCAGCTTGTAGCCAAGGCTTATAAAATGAGCCAATTTTAAATTCAATCCTTGCAGAGAATCTAACATGCCATGCCATGCCATACCATGCCATGCTATGCCAAGGAAACCTCTGCCTGCTGAAATACTGTTCTCTTTCAGCATTACCGTCTCTTTATCTCCCTCATCTATTTCCTTAATAAGACTTCATACATCTCTGTTGGGATTTCTCTGCTAGAAATTCTCTATGTCTCTTCCAGGATGCCTCCACTACTTTACTCCCCTGTCGGGAACTTGCCACTAAGGAATTCAGCCTTTCTATTCATGCACAGCAAAGGTTGACTTCCCAATGCCAATAATAAACTTCTTTTTATCAGTCTAGCTTTTCGGATTTGTAAAGTCCTTTATGCAGTGTTAGGATTCTTACAAGGTACTTAAGGTACAAGGTATCTTACAAGGATCTCTATGCTGACAGAAGGAGGTTCCCAAAACTCCCTATCTTGTGCAAATCCCAAGGGGATTTAGGGGAGCCAAACCTCACTATTTGGTTCCCTGAACTCGGAACCTGCCACTAACCTCATCATTTAACTCCCTGACCACCAGGAACCCTAATCTCATCATTTGGTTCCCTGAATCTAATCTCAACCGTCTGTTAGCCACAGTAGGACACACTGTAACTCAATTCTAACATAGTGATGTCCTCTTAAAAAATGAAGGATAAACACACTCTTCAATAACTCCCATGACTCCTATCATCTCAAGATCAAAATTTTTAAATCCTCTCTTTTGCTTTTTAAATGTTTCATAAAATGACTCCTTCTTATTTTTCCAGGATTATTTATATGTTAATCTCTTCCACAAACTCTTCACCAATAGCACTGCCTAGCAAAGACACTCCATCTTTTAAATCTGAATTTTTTTTACTGTCATTCAGGTCTGAAATGCTTTCCCTCTTTCTGTCTGCCTCTTGGTTTCCCTGGCTTACTTCAGGATTCATTCAAAATTTCACCTACTGTAAGAAATTTTTCCCAGACCCCATATAATTTCAGTACCTTCTCTCTGGATCTCCAATTTATTACATAGATATATAGATAGATAATTCAGACATAGTTATTTACATATTGTCTCTCCCATTAGACTGTGAACTTCTGTAGGGGAAGGTCTGTTTTTGCCTTTTTTATACACTGTAACACTTGGAATAGTGCTTTGGCACACAATAAGCACTTAATAAATGCTTGTTGACTTCATAAAGCTACTATGTTTCTTATCAGTCTTGGACACTATCAATCTATAATTAAAGGCATATTGTTTCTGTTTTTCTGAATGTCCTTTATGCATTTTCCCCTCCTCTGTCTGCCTAAATGGTATATTATAAAAGTCTAGGTATCATAAATTCTTCTAAATTATCATTCCAATTGAAAGTGGCAATTCAGAAATCAGAATTGTGAGAAAATAACAAACTATCAAAAAAGTGGGGAAGTAGGAAAGCCAAAAATCTATCTTTTTTTTTTTCAATCACTAAATAAATAAATAAAATGAGAGGTGAGTATGCTCCTTTGTTCCTATTACTGTGTTTAAATATCATTTTTTTAACCTCAAAAAGTTTAGATTCCATGAAAGAATTGTTCTTTGAGGATTTGTTAAGTTTATTGAAAATGAATTTGACAATCTAGAAATGATACTGTTTGAGTGGTCTAGATTAGTGGCTATAAGAGAGTTGTTAAGAATCCCTTTTAAATTGTCCGCATGTTTTAGGACTGAAAGAATTCACTCATTCCTGAATTATTAGTTGCAAAACAAAAGTATATTGTTACATAGAAATCAGTTTACCCGGAGACTGACTTCTATAGTGGCAGATCTATGGAAAATGGAGTTTTGTTTTGCATTGAGAGAATGCAGTTCTCAGTGGACAGAAGGTCCTGGCAGTAAAGGGAGCTACTAAGGTCCATCTGCAAAGACTAGTTCATAGAAGCTATTATATTGGGTGTCTTGGTGGGGGCTGGGACAGCCCTAATCTCTTATTGGAATTAACAACACTTCAAAGGGGTACTTTTTGACCAGGATTTCTAATTGAATCAAAGATCCTGGCATCCTGGAAAGATAACTTATCTAGGGAGGATATGCCTTCCCCAGGAGGGCTGAGAATTTGAAAGGGATCACAGATCAATAGGAAATACAGTTTCTTAAAGGGACCACAACTTGCTTCAGAAAGAATTAGGAATTAGGATTGAAGAGTTTCCTCTCATGTACTATCTTGAAAGCTATATTTCCATATTTTGCTGTATAGCAAGACATGATTCATGGATATTATAACAAGCTTGGTGAATGAAGTTCAGTGCCATTGAAATGCATAGGGAGAAATATGGGAAAGACATATATTAATATTTTTTGGCTGATCTGCTTCCCAAATTGGAAATAAATTTTTACTCACAGTTTAGATTTTAGTAGTGGTCATCAGCAGTTAAGTTTTATCCTTCAGATGCATTAAGAACACTGTTTTTCCTCCCCTGAACAGGCCTGATTACTCAAATGCATGTACACTTAGTAGTCTCTGGGTTGGATTCTTATTATGGGCTCTATTTGATGTTCAATGTGAAGGTAGATCATAGGGGCAGAAAATCAAGACTGAGAACTAAAAGAGACCTGAGAGACCATTTAATCTGAAACTTTCATTTTTCAGCTGAGGAAACTAAGGCTGAGGGAGAACAATTGCATTGCCCATAGTCACATAAGTATTAATCATTGAAGGGAAGACTTAAACTTGCCTCATCCATATTGCTTGTGCTTAGGATGATCAGAACAGCATAGAACTATCTGAAAGAGAGCCAAAGGTCAGGCACATAATGAAGAATTTCCATGAGGTACTTCCAGTGTTGAGCACAGTGCCTAGAATATAATAGGTATTTAATAAATGTTTATTGATTATTAAGTAAGAAGCTGCTTAAAATGTCAATAAGAGACAGGCAAAATATTCAGCACACATTCCTAGCTAGAAACAGTTCAGGCAGAGGAAAGAACATTTTCAGAAAGATTGATTCATAGGTAAAGAGTGGAGCCATGGATTTGGCCATATAAGGGAACCTTACCTTTACCCTTAGTTAAGGGGTTTAGGCATGGCCAAGATCTGAAGTCAAACCATGGAAACAAGAGTGGAGAATATAAGATTAGTTGAATGATGATGGGGAGAGGCAGACTCAGGTTCTAAAATGCTAATTAGGCAGCCCTTAAGGTGAAGAAAAAGGATCCTGATAATGAGAGAGCTAGACCACTATGATTGCCTATAAGGGCCATGAGAGTAGATAGATCAAAATACATTGTAGAGAGCAGTTCCTCTGACTTCAGAAACAATGTTCTTTGCAGGCTGCCTCCAAAATGAGTGATTTCTGATAATAGAACTTTTCTAGAATGGTGCTGTTACTTGATTCTTGATGACTGGGAATCACCATTTAAAATTAAGAATTTTACGGTTTTGCTTGTTTGTTTTAAGATTTTACTTAAAAACCAAAAACCCTGTTAGACTGTCTTTAGTCACTGTTTATGAAATAGTAGACTGAGGATGAACCATTCTGTTAAAATAAAATCTTTAAAAGATGGGAAGCACAAATTCACCACAAAGAGAAGGGTTAATTGAACTTACAATTCCTCTTCTCCATTTATGGTTTCTTTTGATACTTCAGAAAACCATCTGCTTGAATTTTTCCCTCTTTATAAAAATGTTTGTTTTAAAAAGAGTGCATACTTCCTTTCTCCTTCCTTTCTTCAATTATTGACTCAGAGATCTTTTGCTCTTCTGTAAATTATTTTTATGACCCATTTTGCTATTGTAGCCTGAGATGACTAGGCAGGCAAAAATATGAATATGATCATTTTTGTAATAATTAGGAACACCCCAGATTATAGAATGAGAAAATTTTAAGAAAATATAATTTGGAAAATAAAGTACACCATGTACAATTTTATACTATTCCACGCAAAGCTTTTTCTTAGCTTCTTTCACTATCCGTGAACATATAATAAAAACTGATGATAGCATGTATATCCAATTATATATACTGAGATTGTAAAATTGTTACTCTAGAAATGAAATTTTAGAGGAGAAGAGAGCTGTTGGGGCAGTACAAATATTAGATGGACACATGATAAAATAGTCAGACTCTTAAAATGTGATATGTTTCTTGAAACATGTCAGAAGAACAACAGGCCAAAATCCAACCAGAAAAAATCATGAGTGAAAACAATAAAAAAGAATCATAAAACATGCTCCATAAACCAATTTATTTAATGCCAAAGAATCGTGGTGGCAAAATGAGAGTTAACCTTGGCCTAGAATAGTACAAATTGTACAAGTTTACTCTGTAGCCACAAGCTCTACAACTTAACCCCTAAAATTTTATAAATCAGTGAAATCAAGCTATAATAAACATCAAGAGTAAAGTAGATGGTATATAGCTCCCACTGTTGTGCCACAGTTCCCTTTTATTGTCCTGCCTCAGTTTCCCTGGTTGCTCATTATAAAAAAAAAAAAAAAGGTTCCTCATTAGAACTGAGATAATTAGGGCTATGGAGACCTGACATTCCAGAAGATAAGACTCCAGATGTCCTCTCTCAGATACCTAATTGGCATTGTTTATAACTCTTAAGTTTCAGACTTCCTGGCTCTAGTTGGATACCTCCTAAGTCCTCCCAATTTGTAAGAATTTATGGTCCTACCCCCAACCTGTCAAAACCAGATTGATGGTTCCTGCCTGGAGATTCCTGCTCACCAGAGTTTGGACTCCACCCCCTTTGTCTACCCAAGCTTAGAGTCATATACATGTCATTGAACTCACATTTGCTACTGGATGCTTTGGACATCAGACCTGAGGGCATCATGCCCCCAGTACACACTCTTCCTCTCAGAAATCCAAATTAAAATATTAAAAAATCTCTAATCTCTATCTTGCTTCAGTTTCTCTGGCATTACATCACCTATATAATTACAACATAATGATATTATAATTCTTGTGTATATCTTTTCCCCCCACCAACATCTGTCCCTACTGACTGTACTAGTGCTAGCCTGTATATGTTATTAAATAACAGATCTCTTATGCTAATTAACTAAAGTCTTCAAGTGAAAGGTGATCTCTTAAGGCAGGAAGACTAGGGTTATAGACCCCATTATGTCATATACTAGGTATGTGACCTAGGAAACTCCATAAATTGCAGAGAGGGTGTGACCTGAATTGATAAAGAGAGTTTCCTCATCCAGGATGATTTAAAAAAAGATATAGATTTAAATGAACTAATTCAGAGTTAACCAGAACCAAAGAAACAATATATACTATAACATCAATAGTATAAAAATGAACAAATTCGGACCTTTCTCCAGGTCTGATATTCTATCCACTGCACCATTTGCTCTACCAATTAAGGAACACCTTTCAGGAAACTTGTTCTGATTGACTATGCATATTTGTTATGAGAATTTTGCTTTTATTTTTTAAAATGGAGATAGGAAAGAAAATTAATTTCTGTTATTTTTTAAAATAAGAGATAGCTGGATGCTACAGATATAAATTTTCACATAAACTTCTATGATATTATTAGTTTTACTTAACTGATTTTGTTGTATGAAGTTTTATGGACTGAGAATGGCATAATACTTATAATGTAGAAATGAAACAAACAAATAAAAAACCAACTAAAGCCTCTTCCATTGTTATCCACACAAAACCAAAGAGACCCCAGTACAATTTGAAAGTAATTTTACAGAGGACATGGATGCTTCATGTAGAAATGAACAAAGACCAAAAGATACATATAGTTATAAGAAATACTGAAATAATTGTTCTTCTTATCCCTTTAAGGAATGCTATTGAAATTTCTAAGAATTTTTTTAAAAAGTATTATACTTCCCTGCATCAAGTAGTCATAAGTTCTCTTTCAGTCCAGGTGCAACCTCAGGTTGAAAGATAGCAAAGTACCACAGATTTAGAGGTGAATAAGACCTTAGAGGTCATTATCCAGCTCTCTACCATGAGACAGAAAAAACCTGACTATCCCAGAATCATACAGATAACCACACAGCACAGCTTAAATTTGAAACCCAGGTTTTCTGACCCCAAAGTCTGAGTTCTTTCTGCTGTACCTCATTTCTAGTACCTCCCTCATCTTGAGTTTATTCCCCATTCTTTTCCTCCCCTTTCCAACAATACACAAAAAAAATCTAACATATGTTAAAGGCTGCCATATCCCTGTACTCACCAGAGTCACTGCAATAAGTAAAACCAGCTCATTTAATAACTGTCTTAGAAATCATGCTCCATCATAACTCAGGATTTCACTTGTTCCTGCCCCATCCCCACCCACTGTCAACCTGATATCAAAATGAAAGGGGAAAATGTTTCCGGGCTTCCTCTAAATCCAATGTCAGTCAGCAAAATGAGTCTTAGCTTGCTCATTCAGCAGGATATACCTGCACAATTCAAATGTCAGGTAACATTAAACATTCAGGAAGTAACCTTTCGCATCTTATTCTAGCACATTGTGTTGGAACAACTAAATAGAAAAGTTTAATCACAACTCTAAACTCCCAATTCTCATCAATTTCAGCATAGGAGAACTACACAATGGACTCATTATAACTACAGCATTTCATAAGAACTACCATTATGCAAAAGTTTCAGCATAGTAAAGCATAAGAGAGTACATCTTGGCTTTTTGAGGCTTCTTAAGAAAAAGAAAATAGAACTATGACTTTTCAAGATCAAAGTATTCAACAGAGATAACATAAAGCAGAGAGAATAAGTTTTTGAGCATTATACAATAAAAATTTTTGATAGGGGAAGGGGCAAAACACCACTAAGCCAAAAGTTCTTAACCTGAAATCTATGGGGTCTGTGGACTGATTACAGGGATATGTGAATATAGATGGGGTGGGGGTGGAGGTCCTGAAATTACATCTTTAGTTTCACTAACATTCAAGTGAAATTTAGTATGCCTTTCAATTATGAATGTAGAAAACAAAACATTATTCTATGAAGAGATCCATAGGCTCAGACATAAAGGTGAAAACCCTCTGCTTTAATCTATTATTACAAATTTCCAAAGCCCCTTGTGTGTCGGTTGCTAATCTGATAAGAGGAAATCCCCCACATAATAAACTGAAGTCAGATGTCTAAGAGGAAAAACAAAGACCAAAAGATACATATAGTTATAAGAAATACTGAAATAATTGTTCTTCTTACCCATTGAGGATTGCTATTGAAGTTTCTAAGACTATGCATATATCCTAAGTCAATGGAGAAGAATATGCTGCTCTTGTAGAAGCTTCAGCTAGCAATACATAGAAATGTATAGAAATGACACACAGCTATCATGAGAAGAATGTACGGCCAAGTCACATAGTTAAACAAACAAACAAACAAAAAAAAAAAAAAAAAAAAAAAAAAAACAACCTAACTAAAGGATGGTTAGCACCTTCCATTTTTATCCATACAAAATCAAAGAGACCCCAGTACAATTTGAGGGTGGTTTTACAGAGGAAATGAATGGATAGGAGTTGCAATCTGCATTGTGACAGGGACAATCCCTATCAATAAAATCTATCAAGAATTTATGGAATCACACAGAATACTTAGATTTAGTCAATAAAATCATAGCAATTCACATTTGATATAAACTTTGATATAGAACATACTATAGACTTCATAAGAATCCTGAAAATTTCTTAGGTTGGGAATTTACATATTATCTGACTTATACATGAGAAAATAAGTTAAATTAAGTATTAAATAGACTAGAGCATATATAACAAGTCTAAATCTGGCGGGGTGTAGGGGTGTATTCCTGTAGTATTTGCTATTGGGGAAAGTAAGATAAGTGGATTATTAGGACTAAAGTTAGTGCAGTGTTCACATTAAGCTTAGTTCCAAAATGGTGAAACCCTGAGAGTAACAAGCCACCAGGCTGCCTAAGGAGGGACTAACTATTCCAGTAAACATAGCATGTAAAAACTTCTATTTGTATCAGCAGTAGAATCACACCTATGAGAGGCTAAGACTTCTAGCCTAAATAAAATAGGGAGACAAAGAATTTAATAAAACAAAAAAATGCATATGCAATATTGTGTTCTGCTGGTGGCATCACATTTTCTTTTAATTTAACATTTTTAATTTTTCTGCAATTACATGTAAAAGCAATTTCTTAACATTCATTCTTCAAATTCTTGTGTTCCTAATTCTCTCCCACTCTCCTTCCCCTCTCCTGTCTCTATCAATAAGGCAAACAACCTGATATATGTAATACATGTGCAGTCAATGGCAAGGCATTTAGGATGCTATTGATAAGATGGAAAACATACAGAAGCAGATAATCAAGATGTTGAAGGGTCTTGAGTATTTGTTATAAGATGAGCAATTCAAGGATGAGATAAAGATAAGATAGAAGAAAAATCACAGGAGACATGACAGATATCTTCAGATATCTAAAGGGTTGCCATGTAGGAAAAGGTTTAGTCTTATTCTATTTGGCTACAGAGGGGAGGACCAGGTACATTGAGTGAAAATCCAAAGCAACAAATTTGAGTTTAATAACAGGGAAAAATTCCTAACAATTATAACTATCAGAAAATGCAATGTGCTCATTGGGTTCTCCCTCCCTTAGAGATATTCAAATGAAGAATGCTAAATGATCACTTGAGGATTACATTTTAGTGGAGTTCTTCAGATTGGATTAACTGACCATAAAAGCCCCTTCCAAATCTGAAATTCTGTGATGCTATATTCGCAAAATATAAAAAATTTTTCAGCCAAGACTGACCTAATTTGGCAAAAAAGTAATTTGCTAGGTATAAAATGTATTACATATTTTAATCAATAATAATTCCCCTTTTTTCTTGTAATTTGGGAGACTGTAGGTAACCCATGTCATTTTTTAAAGTTTTCTGGTAAAATATGGACTTATAGTCATTTGTAAAAGGAGTGAGCTGATCTCAAAGGTTTCATTCACCTCTAAGCACTATGATCTTTCTTTTTCTCTCAAATTTTCAATTAACAAGCAATGATTTTTCAAAATCATTCTACTCCATATATTTGGTGTTCAATTAAACATTGGTTTTTGATAATAGTGTTTCTCCTACTAAAAAGAAAGTGTTTTCCAAAGTAAGGACAGATTCAACATTCATTCTCTCCTCTATTTTCTACATCTATGGTCCATTTACAGATACAAGTGTTCAGTGTCACAACTTACATAAACATTTAAAACTCCTAAATTAATCCCCTAAACCAAAAACATTTAAGGAAAAATAGGAAACAGAATGTTCTTGGCATCTCAAGACTAGAAATCACCTGCTCACAGTTTTTGAATTGTGTCACAAATCACACAAAGAAATTATAGAGCTGGATCACTTGTCAGTATTTACCAATAAATACTTAGTTCTTAGTTTTTTACATGAATAGACTAAGTGATTTACTCTGAAAATATAGCAAATAAAGGGTTAAATGTTACCTTTGAAATATGTATAGTTGCTTAGAATATATTTCTACTTTAACAAATTATCTTTGTACATCCATAAGCATCTGGAATTTAGAGATCCAGAACCTGAATTTGTATTCTTGTTTATTGTGTTCTTGTTTATATAAACTTGGGTAAAATCCATTCACCTCTCAGCTTCAATTTCCTCATTTGTAAAGTGAAGAAGTAGGATTATGTGCATTTTATGATCTGTTATCACTTTAATTCTGTGATCTTATAGTCAAAAAAAACAACCCCAAAAAACATGAGAACTATGAAGTTAAATGGAGAACATGCAATGAACAGGTATAAATTGTGAGTCATAGTCATGAGAAACTGCTATTTTTGACATGACACATAATTTGTGATTTCCCCCACCCCCTCTAACCAAATCTTAAATTCAAAAGTCAGCACCCACTATGTACAGTTAATGTTCCACATTACACAAGTACACACACTCCCCCACATGAATATAAGTACATATACACACAGAACTACAATTTTCAAAAATAATTTATAAACACATTACTATTACATAGAATGAGCAGATCACTTTCTAAGAACACAATTTGGTGTCATTCAGTCAATAGATATTTCCAGTTTTGCTCTGTCTGTATAATTGAGGGGTGAGAAGGAGAAAAGAAACAGTTAAATGCAAAATATAGCACCTGCATGAAAATTCACTTTTAATATAATTTAGGTAAATCTGAATTTTACAATCCATTTACAATTTATTCTTAACCTTATTAATGAAAGCCCAGGAGGCTAGAATTCTATTCCTAGCTTCATGGTTGACTGTGAGAATCTAGATCAACTGTCCATCTTTCGGCATGTTTTGTGTTTTTTTGTTTGTTTTTTGGTGGTTGTTGTTTTTACTCAGGACAGAGGTCTAGATCTGTGATTTATACGTGCTCCCCGTTTTGCCCAAGGTCACATAAATTTACATGGTCATCCTCCCAAACACTCAACCATCTCGCTTCTTGATTGTCAAAGCTAATAAATTTTTAATGTCATTTACCAAAAATTCAGATTGGGATAAAAAATATGTTATTTGTTAGCAGTAATCTATAAATATTAATAAAAAATATTAATTTTGTCATTCTGTAGGAAATGGGAAAGTAATGATTTCATTCTGGAATCCTTTACAAAGAATCATTTGAAAACACACTTAGTCCATAATGTACAATTAGCTCTTTATTACACTATCTTGATCTCTAATTATCTGTGCCTCACTTTATTACCACTATTACAATAGTACCTAATGAACTCGGTCTTGTTCAGTGTTTCATATTCATCCAACAAACATTAGGTACTGAATAGAAAATGTAATCATTAAAACAAAGAATCAATCAACAAGTATTTAATAAATGCCTACCATGAGCCAGCACCAGGCTAAAGTTTATTTCCAAAGACTAAAATAAAACCATCCCAGAGTTCAAGAATAATATAGTCTAGCTAAGAGGAAAAAGTTGGGTTAGAGAATTCTGGGGTAGAGGAGAAACTTCATACAGAAGGTAACAAGAGCCATCTTGAGGGTAACAAGTAATTCTTTTTTTTTTTTTCACAGTATATATGCATGAGTAATTTTTTTTATAATATTATCCCTTGTATTCATTTTTCCAAATTATCCCCCCCTCCCTTTATTCCTTCCCCCTTATGACAGGCAATCCCATACATTTTACATGGGTAACAAGTAATTCTAATAGGCAAAGGTAAGGTTATATTCCAGATCTGGAGGATAGTCTGCAAAGACATAGGTTAGTCATTCAATAAGCAATTATTGATTGTATTTAAATTATAAATAAAATCCAGTAAAATGCTCCAAATGATTCAATTCAATCAGATAACTACAGGCTTGATGTCCCAAGAAAGCTGCTAAAGAGTAATTGAGTAGTCAGGCAGTCAAAAAGCATTTATTAAGTTCCTATTATATGTCAAGTACTAGGCTAAAATCTAAAGACTCAAAGAGTCAAGACAGTTCCTATTTTCAAAAGACAACCAACCAAATGGAAAGATAGGAAATAGGATGTGAAGAATAGTAAGAGGGCTTCCTGACAATATCATAACATTTGAGAAGAGTGTTGTTTACTAACATATGCATAACATAATTGGATGAGGAGGTTGGGGCCATGCCATAAAGGGTTTTAAAAGTGAAATGGGGGAGTTCAAATTTTATTCTAAATGCTAGCATTAACTCAGGAGGAGAGTGACATGGTCAAGGTTGAGCTGTAGGGAAATCATTTTACTACAGAAGATAAATTGGAATGGGGAGAGATTTGTGGCAAAGAAATCAAGGAAAAAGCTGCTGCAGTTTCCACTCCAGATTTCATAAAAGACTGAAATAGGATGATAGGCCATATGTAATTATAAGAGAGCACATAAGTTACGACAAACTCAGCCACATTCATTCCACTCTCCATCTTAGTGGTGGCTGAAGGCTGAAGTACAAGCCCTCGGACTCACAGAGATTCATTCATCCTATCTCACACCCTGTGATGGCAGGACTCTCCTCCTTAGCTTCTCCACTGAAACCAAGACTCTGGGAGGCCTCTAAGAAAGCTAGCCTGGGCCCCAGGCAAGGAAACTAGATTGTGAAGAAGATAATAAAGGATTTGGACTTTAAGACCTGACTATTCTTGTGGTGATTACCCTACTGAAATGAAGGCTGCTCCAAGACTTCTACAAAATCAACATCTTACTGCACAAGAAAAATCAGAACTAGAAAGAAAGAAAAAAACCTGATGAGGAAAATAAAAATGCAAGCAAACAATAACAGAAAGAGTAGAAATGCTATGTTGTGGTCCACATTCATTTCCCTCACACTCATTTCTGGGTGTAGCTAATTCTCTTCTTTACTGAACAACTGGAACTGGTCTGAATCATCTCATTGTTGAAGAGAGCCACATCCATCAGAGTTGATCATCATATAGTCTTGTTGTTGCTATGTATAATGATCTGATTCTGTTTATTTCGCTTTGCATCAATTCATATAAGTCTCTCTAGTCCTCTCTGAAATCATCCTGCTGGTCGCTTCTTACAGAACAATAATATTCCACAACATTCATAGACCATAATTTATTCAGCCATTCTCCAATTGATGGACATCCATTCAGTTTCCAGTTTCTAGCCACTACAAAAAGGGCTGCTACAAACATTTTGGCACATGTGAGTCTCTTTACCCCTTTTAAGATCTCTTTGGGATATAAGCCCAGTAGGAACACTGCTGGATCAAAGGGTATGCACAGTTTGATAACTTGCTCTCCAGAATAGTGGGATTCATTCACAATTTCACCAATAATATATCAGTGTCCCAGTTCTCCCACATCCCCACCAACATTCATCATTATCTTTTCCTGTCATCTTAGCCAATCTGACAGGTGTGTAGTGGTTTCTCAGAATTGTCTTAATTTGCATTTCTCTGATCAATAATGATTTGGAGCACCTTTTCATATGACTAAAAATAGTTTCAATTTCTTCATCTGAAAATTGTCTGTTCATATACTTTGATCATTTATCTATTAGAGAATGGCTTAATTTCTTAAAAATTTGAGTTAATTCTCTATATATTTTGGAAATGAGGCCTTTATCAGAACCTTTGAATATAAAAATGTTTTCCCAGTTTATTGCTTCCCTTCTTATCTTGCCTGTATTCGTTTTGTTTGTGCAAAAACTTTTTAACTTAATATAATCAAAATATTCTATTTTGTGATCAATAATGATCTCTAGTTCTTCTTTGGTCACAAATTCCTTTCTCCTTCACAGGTCTGAGAGGTAAATTATCCTATGTTCTTCTAATTTATTTATAATCTCATTCTTTATGTCTAGATCATGAACCCATTTTGGCCTTATCTTGGTATATGGTGTTAAGTATGGGTCAGTGCCTAATTTCTGCCTTACTAATTTCCAATTTTTCAGCAGTTTTTGTCAGATAGTTAATTCTTATCCCAAAAGGTGGGTCTTGGGATCCAACTTTATAATTATCTCTCTTTAAGTGATATCTTACAATAAATAAAGAAAACCAGTGTCCAGATGTCCTTATTTTATATTGACCTTTCTAATGGCCTTTATCCATTCACCTATAATAATTTAAAGCAAAATTCCTAATACTATATTCATGAAATAAGTTCTAGTACTGCCATGAGAGAAAAAGAAATCTAAAGACATGGTTTAGTATAAAAAGCATTGGATTAGGGATCAAAATATTTTAATTCTATTCTTAATCATAGTGCTGATCAAGTTGGAGGAAACTGATCATTCTTTCAACTTAGTTTAATTAATTAATTAATTAATATCCAGTCATTTGTAAAATGGAGATGTTGTGGTAATGTGGCATTTTATAAATACCAGGCACTTCTCAATTAATACCTGTTATTCTGAGATGAACTAGATAAGGCTTTTTGCAAAATAGTCACTTAACTAGAAAAGGAATATAGATCTTGGAGGTTTCTAGACTCTCTAGTTAAAAACTGTCTTTAAAAAGTGGCAGCTACTCAAGAGCTTAACTGGAGCACTGAACTGAACTAGAGAATTCAGAGGTAGATAAAAGATACATAAAGCTCTTGAATATAAAAGTATTAAATGTCTAAAATTTTGAACTAAAAATATATTTTTAAAAGGTCACTTCAGGTATTTTTATAGCAAAGAATTTTTACTCTATCTCACCCATGTGCTCCTATGTAACACCTCCCTTCTAAACCTGTATTTCTCATCTGTCCTCTCAGTTCTCACTAAGTTTTTGTGTTGTTGTTAATCCACCAGTGACCAGGGTTTTTCCTTAGCTCAGGTTCCAAGTCTAGGCATTCTTGGCTATCATCCCAGGTACTTCTGCTTGAATGTCTCTAAAGTAGCAAGCTGTTTTCTTTCTTTCTCTGGAAAAAAAAAAAAACAGAACCACTCTTGTTTCTTTTTTTTTTTTTTTTATCAGATTTTGTGTCCTCAGCATTAAAAATTTGCTAAACTTTCACATTATTTGCAAATTGCAGCTGCTACATATGGTTTGCTTTTGGCATCTTGAAAGCAATGTTTTCAAAAGATTTTACTTTTTTTCCCCTTGACACCATAATTATCTAAACACAGAAAAGAGGGAGGTGGGTAAGAACCTGAAAAGATCATTTGAAGTGAAAATTGTTATTACATAAAGGCAGACAAGGGGGGGAAATCCTGAATAATCCTCTCAAATAATTTAACAACTTGAATAATGACTTTATCTACAACTTTGCTCACTGGGAAGGTTTTCTTGAGTATCTTTGGACAGAAGTTTCTCCCAAATCATATGGTTTTCTTTTAAGTATTAAACACCCAAATGTTATGATAGAAAGAAAAAAAGGCCTTGAAAATAAAAGAGCTTGCTTCAAATCTGTGTGACCTTGGAAACAACCTCCCTGGTCCTCAGTTGTCTCATTTGTAAAATGAGAACATTGGACTAGAAGGCCTTAGAGATCATAGGAGCCCCAGATTTCTGACACTGAATGAGTCAATGGTAATTTTTCTTACTCACAAAAGATACTCATTAGAAATACTGAAAGAAGCAGGGGTGGGAATAAACTAGAAACCTTATTTTCCAAGAGAACAAAAGAGAGCAGCTAATTTGAATTCATCAAATTTTGTCAAAGTTTTTCTTCTCATTATGTATGCCATCATATTTCCTTTCATACTCTCATTCTCCTACTTCACATTTTGCCTCACAATTGTTTGCTTAAATTTAACAAAACAAAGCAAAACAACTCCATGCAAATGAATCCTATGTTGAATCATTGAATGTTCACATTAATCTCTTCCAGGTTTACTCAAGAAGGAAAGAAAATGACTCTATCATCTTATAAGAAATTTTATCAGTCTGTGAAAACATAATGCTTAATAGTAATTACATTTTAATAAGGCAAGTAAGTGCAGCTATGAACAATCTATAAAAACAAAAGAAACCAAGGACATAGCTCAATGGAATAAAAATACCAGATAGTCAACCAAAACATAAAGAAAATCTTGCTCCTTTATAAATCTACAGAAAAATAAAAACTAGAAAAAGATTCCTTTCTAAAAAAAAAAAAAAGTTGCTTATTTAAGATGTAAATACAAAATAAGAAAAAATAAAATAGAAAAAGGAAGATAGAAATAAAGGTACAAAAACATTGTCATATGTCCAGCAAAACATTGGAGAGAATTCAAAATATGTAGCAATACATTTCCATTTCAAGAAAGCATATATAATAACATATTTTTGGAAACTTATGTAATTTACTATAAATGCCCATCTTTTCTTTGTTTCTTTCTAGGTTTTCTTTTGTTCTCCATGGTGCACTTTTTACTTTATTCCTTTTTCCCCCTCTTTCATTCTCCTCCCCCATCTCCCTCAAGCAGGCTGCAAAATTAGGCATGAATATATTTTTGTATACATATATAAATGTATATATATATATATATATATATATATATATATATATATATATATATATACATACATATATATATATATACATACACATACAAACCCACACATACACATATATATATGCCTATATATATGTGCACCTATACATATAATATATACATACACATATATATAAAACATACATAGACATGCATCTAAAACATTAATATGGCTGACATATAATGTAGATTTCTCTTGAATTTTAAAGTTTGACTTTAGGATCAATGATTACTAGCCTACTTTTTTTCCCTAATAAATTCAACTCTTGATCATTGTTAGTTTGTGTATCTCTCATTTCTTATCCCTACTAATATTTCTATTTTAGTTCTATTACTTAATTTGCCTTGTTATTACTTAACTCCCTCCATACACATACATAGATCCCTCCCTTACCTTCTTTGTTACTTACCTTTTCCCTCCCTCTTTATACCTTTCCCATTAATCTCCACTCCTTATCCCCCTACTATAAATCTATATACTCTTCTATAACCCACCTTTTTTAGATTTTGGAGGGTACTATACTTTTTTTGGCATATATTGTATTGTTCTCTATTAACCTATTCCCGATGTGAATAGGTTTTCAGAATTACCAACCCTCCTCTCCCATCTAATTCCTCTTTGTTGGTTTTTTCTCTGCACCTCATCATTACATAATTACAATTTTTACTTTTTCTTAGATGATTTTGCTTTTTGCAGCCTCACACTCAGTTCTGCCCCATCCTTTCTTTTGGACTACCCAATTACTGAAGTCAATCTTAGATATATAGTTTACTTTTCCACTTATACAATTTGCCCTTATTGAAACCCCTGAAATTAGCTTCTGATGTTGGCTCTTATAAATTTCCTATTGAATTCAAATTTTGTGAGACAAAATCTTAAAAATTTACAAGATCATTGAATGTCCATTTTTCCTGTTATTATACTTAGTCTTGTTGGATATAATATTTTTAGCTGCAGGACTAGTTGACTGTCAATACATAATATTCCAAGACCTGTGATCTTTTATTGAAGCTGTTGTTAAATCCTCTTCAATTCTAATTGAAATTCCAGAATATTTGAATTGGTTTTTGTTGTTGTTTGTTTCTTGTAAAATTTTCTCTTTTATGTCTGGGGGTTTTGAAATTTAACAATAATGTTCATAATGTGTTTTCCTTGTAGGATGTCTTTGAAGTACTGATTGGTGGATTTTTTTCTCTTCCTACTTTCCCCTCTTGTTCTATTACTTCAAAACAATTTCCTTTGACTAATTCTTCTTTTATGATTTCAAGGGGTTTTTTTGTTTGTTTATTTTTTGTTTACAGCTTTCAGGTTTTCCAATTATTCCCATGTTATTTTTTTCTTGATTTGTTCTCCAGATCTGTTGTTTTTCTTGTTTCACATTCTCTTTAATTTTTTTCATTTTGTTAATTTTGTTTTGTTATTTTTTGTTCTCTTATAGCTTCACTGATTTCCTTTTACCCAATTTTAATTTTCAAAGAATCATTTTACTCCTTTAAGACTCTGGCTCTTCCCTTCTACTTGGTTGACTTCCTTTTTATAATCTTGTTTTTCTTGGGTAGGTTTTTCTAAAAGTCCTTCCTCAATTTCTCTCATTTGATTTTTAATGTTACTCTTTGGAATGGGGGAGGCTATTTTTACTTCAATGTCCTCCTGTATAAATGAACCTTAGTATTCCCTATTCCCATAGTAGCTCTTTGGTCAGGTTATTTCTTCTTTGTCTGGTCATTTTTTTTTTTTTTTTTTTTTTTTTTGTTAAATAAGAATTGGGTGTAATCACCTCTAGTCCTGGGGTGGGTTAGAATAGTGCCTCTGGCTTCTCTTCAGTTCTGTCTTCTGGCCTAGAACCCAAACCAAGAACTCCACCCTCTAGTTACTGCTTGAAGCCAACAACTTTCCTGCCCTACTGCTTCTGCACTCAGTCATATACTGGTTTCTTCTCGCCCAGGCAGGGCTAAGTCTCTGCAGCACAGATGGATCTGGTATTCCTTATGAGGAATTTTCACTGACTCAGATTCCCAACTCCCTGCTGTCTGCTGTCCAGGAGGTGAAAGTTCCTGTGGTTCAAGCTGAGGCTTCCTCTAAACCCAGTTAGCTCCAGAGCTCCACCCCCTAGTTTGGGAGTTATCCTAAAGATATTTACATTTCACTTGACTTTTTTTTTTTTTAACAAAGGCAAGTTATTATTAAGAAAAAGATATCCTAAATTGCAACAAAATAAAATATTTGTCTAACAAAAAAGAACAATCAAAGAGAACAGATAGAGTAATATTTATGTTAAGTAAAGGTAAAATCTTGACATCTAAAATATATAAGGAAATGTTAAAATTTATGAAGGTAATTCTTGAGTCCATCATGGTCAAATGATATGAATGTACAAATTTTGAAAAAAGAAAATACAAATTGTTAACTATTTGGGGAAAATGTTCAACCTTACTAATATTTTAAAAGTACAAATTAGAACATCTTTGAAGACCTCCCTCACACATATCAAATTAACAAAAATAATTTAACTAACCAAAGTTAATGTTGGCAGTTATTAAAAAGAAGAAAAAAAAAAAAAAACTGGTTACACTCATTGTCTAAAGATTGATTTGCATCTTAACATGATTTTTTTTTTTTTCCTGAGGCAATTGGAGTTAAGTGATTTGCCCAGAGTCACAGAGCTAGGAAGTGTTTCATATCTGAGGCCAGATTTGAACTTGGGTCCTCCTGACTTCTGGGCTCGTGCACTATCCACTGCACCACCTAGCTGCCCCAACATAATTTTTTGAAAGCAAGATTGATATCTAATAGAAGTTATAAAATAATCATAATTTAAGAAAGATTTTTAAAAGAATTATCAATTCAAATATTTTGAAGCAACATTATTTAGAATTGCAAGAAATTGGAAGCAATCTAAATATCTTACAATGGAGAAGTGATTGAATTGTGATGGTGTAATGAGAGAGTATGATGATAGATAGATAGATAGATAGATAGATAGATAGATAGATAGATAGAAAGATAGATAGATAGATAGATAGATAGATAGATAGATAGATAGATAGATAGATAGATAGATGGATAGATGGATAGATAGATACACACATATATATAAAGAAATAGGAAAAGATAATTAGATGAAAAAAAAAAACAAAACCAGAAAAAGAAAGTACTCAGTAGGAGCCAAATGGCAAATAAATGAAAATGAATCAAAAAAAAAAAAAAAAGTCTACTAGAGATTTGGAGGAGAGATGACTTTAAAGTTCTGCTATTTTATATCCAGAAATTTATTTATTTCCATTTAAAAAGCTACAAATCAAGTTCAATTGGGTTGTGCTGATGATTAGTATTAGCCTTATAATAATAATTTTTAAAATTCTACAAAGACAATGGAATGAAAAAAAGTTTATATACAACATTTCTTTGTAGATACTTATATAGGCATATGTGAACTTTATAAGTTTTTAAATTTAGGAATTTAATTGGAATGAGATACTTTAATTGTGAATAAATAAAAATTCTTGTAACTAAATTTCTGAACTAGCAGCAAAAAACAAATCATTATGCTTTCATAGTTTTCGACAGTTTAATAGAGGCCTAATTGATGAGGGAAAAATGCAAAAATAAAAAACAACTTTGAGGTATACTATCTCACACTTTAGTAGATTGATTAGGACAACAGGAAAAAAGATGATGATAAAAATGTTGGAGGGGATGTGGGGAAATTGGAACATTAATGCATAGTTGGTGGAGTTGTGAAATGATCCAACCATTCTGGAGAACTATGACCAAAGATCTATCAAACTGTGCATATCCTTGGATCCAGTGATGCCACTACTGGGTCTGTAATCCAAAGAAATCATAAAAGCAGGGAAAGGATCTATGTGTGCAAAACTATTTTGGTAGCTCTTTTTGTTTTGACAAAGAATTAGAAAATGAGCAGATGCCCATCAATTGTGGAATGGCTAAGTTATGGTATATGAATATAATGGACTATTATTGTTCTATAAAAATGGCACACAGGCTGATTTTACAAAGGCCTGGAAAGATTTACATGAAGTGATGGTGAGTGAAACACGTAGAACCAGAAAAACTGAACACAACAATAGCAAGATTGTGGGATGAGCAACTATGATAGACTCAGTTCTTCTCAGGGTTCAGTGATCCAAGGCAATTCCAATAAACTCTAGATGAAAAACAGCATCCACATCCAGAGAGAGAACTATGGAAACTGAATATAAATCAATACATGCTATATTCCTTTTTTTTCTTGTCCTTTTTTCTCATGGTTTTCTATTAGGATTACAAGGTGATAACTCAGGTTGTCTAAACAATTCTCTAGCTCAGAATTCACACCTTTGGTTCAGGCCTTTGAAAGGAGTTTGCACCTTTGGACTTCTGAGGGGGAGTTTACATGTTTAAAGGAGTTTGCACCTTTAAGAGGAGCAAGTTCATTGGTTGAAGTATTTTCCCACAAGCCCCCTGAGTTCTCACATGCCCATTCTCTGGGAGGATAAAAGAAGACAACATTGGGCCTGGACAAGCAGTCTGGTTTGGGGAAGGACAAGAGCTAGAGGAGATTCAGAGCCAGTATTCAGGAAGAAGAGGATTCAAGATTCTACCTTCGCTCTGGCTAGAGGCTTCAGAGCCTCTCAAGAAACCTGCTCATAGAGGAAAAGATTTTACAGAAAAGAAAACTCCTCCCAGAGAAGGATTATAACTGAGAGATGACAAGGACTTTACATTTTGGTGCCCAACATGGGGCAAGGACTTATTCTGAGCCCTTCAGAGTAGCTAGCCCGGACCTTCACAGTTTTCCTTTGTTCTGACTTTTCCCTCCCAATATGATTCATATACAAAAGTATAAAAAAATGAATGTACATGTGAAAGCCCCCCAAAAATGTTGTTTTACATGTAAGTGGAAGAAGAAGTAGAAGAAGAAGAAAAAAAGCTACAGAGGCAGCCAAGTGTTTGGTGCAGTAGACAGAAGGCTGGGCATGGAGACAGGAAGATCTGAATTCTTCTGGTTTCTGACACTACTTATGTCATCCTGGACATATCACTTAACTCATACCTTCATTATGCACAAACACAAACACAAATATATTTATATGTATGTGTGTATTCAAATATCTCTAGAAAACTCTGGAAAATTATTGGATACCTCCTCCAAATTTTCCCAAGTAAATCTATACCCATATTATCACATAATCTCTTGGGATCTTGGCCTCTTCATCTGTAAAAAGTAACTGTTTGATTAAATTTTCTAAGACTCTTCCAGTATTAAATCCTATAGTTCTATAATAAAATTTGCAGATACAGATAAATTAAATATAGGTTTTGGGGAAGAGTTGATGAATTCAATTTTGGACTCTTCAGGTTTGAGGTGACTTTAGTTCAAATGAGGAAAAAAGATATTTGCATATGTCGATAGCTTGTTCTATTCCTGTTATCAGTATTAAAGAATACTATCAATGATTAGTATGATATAGCACACTTGTTTGCAAGTAAATATACTTTGAGAAATAATATAACAGGTCTTCAGCTGGATCATTAAGGACAAAGTTGAAGATCACTATAGTCAAACTATATTAAGAGTTCATTGGATCAATAGCAAAAATGATGTCCTACACTAGTGGTTGGTTAGATTTCAAAGTTCATATGTGACTAAAAAATGGCAATGGGAGAGTTAGCAAACCTGATAAGAAGTAGAAACTTCACAGGCCCAAACAGGACAAACCTTAAGTTTTTTTTTCTTTTATTGATAATCTTGCTAAGCAAGCCTCAAAGTTCTGGAATCTTTTTGAAGGAAAGCATTTGTCCAGTTCCAATAGATTTATAGACAAAATATTCCTTGTTCTAGTGATGACATGTCATCTCTTAAGAACAAAATAGGTCAGCACAGAAGTTTTGGTTCCTTCTATAATTTTTTCAACTATAGAAGGAAAAAGGTAAGGAAGAAACCAAACTAAATAAGAGATGCTTTATTTTTGTAGGCAAAATGGAAAGGGTAGTAGGCATCTTGGTGACACAGTGGATATACTGCTGGACTGGGAGTCAGAACAACTTAACTTCAAATCCTACTAGCTGTGGCACCCTGGCAAGTCATGTGTATCTCACTTTACTCATCTATAAAATGGGGAAAATAATAGCACCTATTTCTTGGGGATAGAATAAGAATATTTGCAAAGTGCTTTGAAAACCTTAAAAGTCATATATAAATACTAGTTTGAATAAAAGTTAAAATTTAATTTGATTCTAGTTTCAATGGTGAATGATTTTATGATTTTAAATTTGTATGCAACAATCTATAAATATTTATAAGTGATTTCTTTACTTTCAACTAATTGAGCTAAGCCTTAATTTTATTTAAATAAAATATTTCAGGGGCTAATTAGAAAAATAAGAGTGGGGGGGGCTGGGAGATACAGTTCATGCAGAACAGAGTGATGAAATAGGAAACAAGAAAAATTGGCATTTGAACAATCAAAATGTGAAATAAAGCCTTCCTAATGATCTAATTACTGTTATTTCACAAATAATTCTTTATTTGTTTACCTGATTTCCAAAATGACAGAAAATTATAAAGTACAAACTAGAAGTAAAGAAAGGGCCTGTTAAAAGCATGAATACTAGTAATAGAGAAATTACAGTTTGATAGCAAAAACAAAAGATAATCTATTTTTTTAAAAGATTCAAGAACTCAACATGCATAGCACCCCGGGACCATTTAGCACACAAGCAAAAGAGAGCTATAACTTTGAACAGGCCTTGCAAAAATTCTTCTTCTATAACATAATGATGTTCATAATAATGATTGATTCATAAAAAGTTAAATTACATTCAAGATACTCTATTTAAAGCTTCAAATAAGTATGACAATATTCTGGAAAGAGTTCCACATCAAAGGTTTTGGTTTTTTTTAATTCTTAAAAGTTTTTTATATGGCTGTAAAAGTTGAACTATCTGAGCACCACACAATCAATGTTTTCAAATTGTAGTGCTGGAGAAGCCATTGGAGAATCCTTTGGATAGCAAAGAGTTCAAGTCAGTCAATACCTGAAGAAATCAATTCAGATGACTAACTGGAATGTTAAATATGAAGCTGAAGTTTAAATACTTTGCCCATAGAATGAGAAGATGGGATTCATTGGAAAAAGATTCTGATATTGGGAAAGATTGAAGACAAAAGGAAAAGCAGGTGGCAGATTTTGAAATGGATAGTGTCATGGGAACAATGAACATGATCTTGGACAGACTTCAAGAGATAGTGGAAGATAGAAGGGCCTGGTGTGCTATAGTCCTTGGAAACACAGAATTGGACATAACTGAACAACTGAACAATAAAAAAAAAAAAAAAAAAAAAAAAGTCACAATACAGAAAAACTCATTCTCCAAGCATTTTTAGACAGACATTGTCCAGTAGAAAGAACACAAACTACTCTGTCAAAAGACCTGATTTCTAGTTCTGTTTCCACTAGTAACCAATTTTGTGATCTTGGCCAAACAGCTCTCACCTCTCTAACATTCTATAAATTAAGGGGCTTGGGTTAGAGCTCAGATTTAATACTTCCATTATTTTCCAAGCATATTTAGAAAAATTCTTAATGGTGTAATTCTAATATATCTAAAGCAGAGTTACACATTTCCATCTACAGGTATAAGAAATAGTCATTTGATAATGACTAATTAATTTTACCTTCAGGAGAAGGTGAAATCAAGAAATCAAAACAATCAGACTCAAAGAAATGCTAACTTTGAAAGTAATTAATGGAGTAGCTAGGTGGTGCAGTGGATAAGCATCAGCACTGATGTCAGAAGGACCTGAGTTCAAATCTGAATTCAAACATGAAAGACTTCCTAGCTGTGTGACCCTGGGCAAATCACTTAACCCCAATTCCCTCGGCAAAAAAAAAAAAAGAAAGTAAGGCAAAATTTCAAAACCAAAATTTCTTTTAAGTCAGTAAAATGCTCCAAATTATTTAGTACAATTGGGTCACTCTACATGATATCCCAAGAAAGCTATTAATGAGTAATTGACTAATCAGTCAACAAGAAATTATTAAGTACCTATTATGTTCCAGGCACTAAGCTTAACTGAAGATAGAAAAGAAAAAAAAAAAAAAAAAAAGAGTCCTTGCTCTCAAATAGCTCACAGTCTAATAGAAAAAACAACTATGTGAATATCTATAAATAAGACAACATAAACTAGGATCAGTCTTACAGGGAAGGCACTAAGATTCTTGCAGATAGTGACATTATAGGTGAGATCTGAAGGAAGCCAGGGAAGCTAGGAGGTAGAAATGAAGGAGAACAGAGAAAGGATGATAATCATGAAGATTTCCCCTCTTATCATGCTGAATCAGAGAACTACATAGTGCCATTAACTAAATAAAGGTGATTTATGACAGAATTCTTTCAATGCTTGTTTCATGCCAACATTGATACTCCTCTATATTATCTGATGCACTGACATTATTTACAGTGATAAATACTCATTTCAGTCATTTTTTGATCATATCTGACTTTTCATGACCCTTTTGGGGTTTTCTTGGCAATGATACTAGACTGGCATTATTAATCAGAGAAATGCAAATTAAGACAACTCTGAGATACCACTACACACCTGTCAGATTGGCTAGAATGACAGGGAAAGATAATGCAGAATGTTGGAGGGGATATGGGAAAACAGGGACACTTGATACAGTGTTGGTGGAATTGTGAATACATCCAGCCATTCTGGAGAGCAATTTGGAACTATGCTCAAAAAGTTATCAAACTGTGATAACTTTCACCCTTTCACCCATCAGTGTTACCACTGGGCTTATATCCCAAAGAGATCTTAAAGAAGGGAAAGAGACCTGTATGTGCAAAAATGTTTGTGGCAGCCCTCTTTGTAGTGGCCAGAAACTGGAATCTAAATGGAGGCCCATCAATTGGATAATGGCTGAATAAATTGTGGTATATGAATATTATGGAATATTATTGTTCTGAAAGAAATGACCAACAAGATGATTTCAGAAAAGCCTGGAGAGACTTACATGAACTGATGCTGAGTGAAATGAGTAGGACCAGGAGATCATTATATACTTCAACAACAATACTATATGAGGATCAATTCTGATGGACATGGCCATCTTCAACAATGAGATGAACCAAATCAGTTCCAACAGAGCAGTAATGAATTGAACCAGCTACACCCAGCGAAAGAACTCTGGGAGATGGACTATGAACCACTACATAGAATTCCCAATCCCTCTATTTTTGTCTACCTGCATTTTGGATTTCCTTCACAGGCTAATTGTACACTATTTCAAAGTGCAATTCTTTTTGTACAGCAAAAAAAACTGTTTGGACATGCACATATATCATTTAATTTATATTTCAACCTGCCATCTAGGGGTGGGGGGAAAGAAGAGAAAAAATTAGAACAAAAGGTACAGTAATTGTCAATGCTGTAAAATTAATAGTTTTCTGGTAAATAAAAACTATTAAAAAAAAAAAAAGATACTAGACTGGTTTGCCATTTACTTCTCCAGCTCATTTTACAAATGAGGAAATTGAAGCAAAAGGATTAAGGTTTACCCAGGAATGCATAGCTAGTGAGTATCAAAAGGCAGATTTGAATTCAAGAAGATGAATCTTCCTGATTCCAGGTATGGCACTCTAGCCACACTACTACTTAGCCATTCAGCTGTACATGTATCCTTTAACAATGGGGAAGATGTACTTTAGTATTCCACTAAATAGCATTCTTAAAATTAAAAAGATAAATCTTAGCTAAAAGTGGGATCTCCTATAATGGCTTATGTGAAGGAAAATGTTCTTGTAAGTCCATATGTCTAGCATGAAGAATCTGCTAAAGATGTAGAAATACATAAGTGCTTTACCACAATAAATTTCTCCAATATACTGTCTCATCCCATGCTGTACATGTTCTAAAATACATAATTGTGTGAAATTTAATGAGAACAGAAAACATCTGTGCTCTTAACATTGCTCATTACCTGTTGCCTAGCATAGTGCTCTATATACATTAAGCTCTTAATAAATGTTTGTTGAATAGAACTGATCTTTATTCTTAAAATATGTTCAACTAATTTTTTTTTTTACTTTGTTGTCAATAAAATCCTGTTTATTTCCCACTGGGTAAACTTGATCAGAAGTCTTTACAATTTTGAGTTGGAAAGGACCTTTAAAGACCAATCTAAAGTAAACATGCAGTGTGGTCTTTTTCCTAGAGTAAAGAATCACTTTGTAAAATGGATAATCACTTTTTCATTGTCTTTTGTGTGTAAGTCTAGGTTTCACATATTAGGTTCTCTAAAAGTGAACAATCTTCAAGTACACTGTGACTTCTGTTGGTTGAAACTGGTATCATTCCAAGAAGTTTCTCCAATAACACACACCATGCTTTGGTAGGTTAACACTTTTTATAAAGATCAAATTTACTTTTTAAAATTTGATTTGTTTCACTCTCCCCAATTTTCAATTATCAGCATATCAATTTAATAAGTAAAAGTATACAGAAACCAAAAATTCATAATAAAATATGAAGCAAAAAAAAATCTTATTTTCCAGATATACTTTCTATTTACATTATCTTCAAGGGTAGACTGGCGAAGGATTAGAAATAAATTACCTGTTAATATGTGAGGAGAAAAAACAACAACAAGAAATATATAAGCCAAAGGAATGTTATACTTTTACATTATTGTTTATTTTAATATAAAACTATTGATTTCATTCCATCCAATTCCCTCAATTCCTCCTGAAAACTGTGTGAAAATATGATCAATTGTAGTTCTCTAGAGAATTATTATAAACTCAATGAATTTTATTACTGACAAATGGAAGCCATTTGTTTGAGTAAATCTTCATTTCATCTTAGTGAATAACAATACCTATATAACTAAGACATGATCTCTATCTTTAAGAAGTTTACAATTTAACAGAGAAATTGAGAGCTTAGGGAGTCAATATAAGAAAATGGATAGTTAGCCCTCAAGATTGGAAGACTTGGGTTCAAATTCCTCTTATAGTGGCTGTATGACCCTGGTCAAATCAACTAAATGACTATAAGATGTAGAGGAGCTGCTAACCTTCACTGATGGAAGAAATTTTCTCACCTGAGAGTTCCTATATCAATGAAGTTATGGGTCAATTTCAAATTGAATTCAAATTCAAACTTTCAAATAAAATATTAAAAGTCTTTATCTTGCCTTGGTTTCCCTGGCATTACAAGATCATATTGTACCATGCCTCTAAGAAAGAAATATCTCAAGATTTTTCTACTTCCCATGAAGCCTTGACCTGTTCTCAATTGTGCCTGGCGTCTGTGCTGGGAAGATTGCCCTGCTGCTAAATTGGGTCTTTTCTTTAGAGAATGAACACACACAACTCCAAAGGAATCCCTTGTCTGGGTCCCCAAAAGGAAGCTGCAGTCTCTACCACTTCCAGCTCAACTCTAATCTTCAGAGGTAACACAGCTATGCTTTTCTAAAAAAGTAGAGATCATCACCTAAAGCTAATAGAAATTATCACAATTATTTTAGGCATAACTGCATTCAGAAAAGAGCAGTCATTCCAAAATCTTCCCTTTTGACAAATTTTCCTAGTGAAGGACAGGATCCCCTGGATGAGAGATCTTACTCTCAAATATGGTAACTCTTGAGTGCATTTTCATTAATCTTCAACTCGGTAAATAAGGCCATAACAAAGCAAGTGTTCCAGAAAAATACTTCTGGGATTGAGTTCCCCAATTTAAAAAGAAATCTAAACCTTTTTCTATTAATTAATGCAAATTAGTAGGTGGGAAAAAAGCATTTGGGGATTTTATGCCCTGAGGACAAGTTCATGGTCTCTCCAGGCTACTCAGCAATCTGTACAAAATAAACTTTATATACTTTACTAGATACAAAGTAGCCTATTCACCAAATAACATCTTTTATAGGGTCAATAATGATTCACTCATATTAGAAAGGGGTTCATCCTACACAAAATGCAAATGCAGTCTGAATACACACATTTTCAAATACAGCCTTTATGGGAATTTGTTTTTGTTTTACTATGCATGTTTGTAATAAGAATTTTCTATCTTTTTTAAATGGAAAACTGGGAAGAAGAGAGGGGGTTAGTATGATAGAACAGTCAAAAGAAAGAAAAGAACGGGTCATTGTAGCAAAAAAAAAAATTTTTTTCAGTGCATAGAAACAGAATGTGAATGAAGGAAACAGATAAGCTTAAAGGGATCTGAAAGATACATTTGAATTGGTTATAGAGATCAAAAGAGAAAGCAAACAATCTATAATTTACTCTTTTATGTGCAATCTTCTTTTTCTGTTCTACTTTGCATAGGGAAACATTTATATTTGGTGTTTATTAAATTTAACACTAAATAAAAATGACAAAAACACACATAATCTCAATAACATGCAATCTTATGTTTCCTTGTTTCTGGTTTTTGCCCTCTTAGTTAGTAAACTTGACTAAAACCACAACTAAGCCTAGAATCACAAAGACTCATCTTTCTAAGTTCAAATATGGCTACAGATATGATATAAACTGTGTCCCTTTAAACTTTGTGGGGAGAAGGGTTGGAAAGGAATCTTTGGGAGAAGGATGGTCCTGGGTCTCAAATCCTCCCAGCCTCAGGAAAGAGCCCCACCCTCATATAGGGGAAACTCCCAGGTAAGTGATCACATTCAACTGGAAATCGCAGCCTGGGGCATGGTCAGTATCCTCTATTGAGTTGAAAATTAGTACCTCATTCATCTGGAAATTGGCCTCTGGCTCAGAGCCAAAGAGATGCATAAAATCATACACTCTATGTGTCCAGACTTCTGCAAAAATATTCTAACAGGATTTTGCCCACTAACAAAGCTGTCTTGTTAGTGTATTAAAACCACTTTTGGTACAAACTTCAGGTTCGTGAATTCTTTCACAAAGAGTCTGCTACATAGACCAAGGGATCTCTCAACCCTCAATTCTCACACCTCAACAGATACTTATTAAGTATGTGGCCCTGGGGAAGTTACTTAACCAGTTCCCCATAGTTTCCTCATCTATAAAACTGGAGATAGAAATGGCAAACCACTCCAGTAACTTTGCCCAAAAGGAAAACAAACAAGCAAGCAAACAAACAACCAAAGTGATTGTAAACAGTCAGATAATGCTGAAAAAACAGCTGAAAATAAAATCTTCACTATTAGACAGGATCACAGAATCACAGAATCTAAAAGTTAGAGGAGCTTCACAGGTCATTTTGACAAGGGAAGCCTTGAAACTCTCATTCTCTCTCTTGTACTTTAGGGGGCCCCACTTGAGAAACTCCCTCAGAGAAGCTCTCCCCTGAAAGACCCCAAAAAAGAGGGGAATCAAGATAAAGTGGTTTCATTCTGTTATCTGGGTGGGACTAGTTGAGTCCTGGACTACTCCTACCTAGCCCGAGCTGGAGATCTAGATTTTGACCACAATTGAGTTGGAGATTTGTCCAGGGACACTCATTCAAATGGAAAATTTCTATTCAATTTTGAAAATCTCTGTCTGATTTCAACTCAAACTGCCCCCCAGCCTCTAGCCAAAGTTTCAGTTATAAAAAGAGACAAGTTGGGGCTCATTCCTTGCAGAGAGGGCAAAAGCAGGAATCATGCCAGGCCAAGGGACCACCCCTTGGCATAGCTGCCTGCAATGGACTCTCTGCCCACTCAAAAGACATTCTCTTTTCAGCCTTAACCTCTCTTTGTCTCTCTCTCACACATTTCCCTAACAGGACTTTACCCCTCTTTACCTCTCTATTGGGATTTCTCTGCTAGAAACTTTCTCTTTCTTTGCTAGAGGAATTCTCTGCTAGATCTTTTACTTTTCTGCCAGGACCTTGCCAGTTGGAAGTCAGTCTTCCTAGCAAAGGCTAACTTCTTAAAGCCAAGTGCCAATAAACTTCTTTTGCCAGTCTAACTTTTTAGGTTCATCAATTTATTTATGAAAGACCTGCACCAACCAGAAGGGGGTTCCCATAACTCCCTGCCCTCCGCCAAACCTCATCAATTTAATTCGACTAAATAAAATTCCCTCTACATTTCAAGTGGTTATCCTCTCTTATCAAGAGAAAACTCACTCCTTGAGGCGGTATATTTCATAATTGAATAGATCTCATCTTTAGGAAGTTTTTCTTTATCTTCCCTAAATCTGTCTTTCTACAACTTCCATTCATGGCTCCTAGTTGTTTTTTTGTTTTTTTTTTTTTGTTTTGTTTTGTTTTGTTTTTTTTGAGACAAGAAAAGAAAAAGAAAAAAAAGAAAAACCCAAATTCTTCTTCTTTTAAAATACTTGAAAACAGGAAAAGAAATAATGCCATACCTTCCCTTTGTGTTTCTTCTCTCAGTTCAATATCCCTAGTTCCTTAAGCTGATTCTTATTTGACATGATCTTGAGATCTTTCAACATCTTGGTGTCCATGTTCTAGATGCTCTCCAGTCACCAACACCCTTCCTAAAACATGGCACTCAAAACTGACCAGGGTAGCCCAGATGAGTTGTAATCAGAACAAAGCAGATAAGGAATAAAATCTCTATTTCCTGAATACTGTGCCTATATTAATGCATTGATTAATCATATTGAATCATAATAAACAGTCTACTAAAATCATCAGATCTTTTCCAAAGAACTTCAATTAAGTTATGAGTTTCCCATCTACTCTCTGTGAAATTGATTTTGTGAATCAAAGTGTGAGACTTGCAGTTTTTCATCTTTTTAAATTCAGTTCCACATTCTGGCAAGTCAGGACCTTTCTCATTCCTGACTCTTTGACACTCAATATATTAATTATCTCTCCTAGCTCTGTGTCATCTGCAAATTTGATAAACCTGCAGGTCATTAATTTCTCTGAAGATCAGTTTCTTCATCTGTAAAATGAGAATGTGGCTGGAGCGCAATTTGGAATTGTGCCCCAAAAAGTTATCAAACTGTGCATACCCTTTGATCCAGCAGTGCTACTGGGCTTATATCCCAAAGAAATACTAAAGAGGGGAAAGAGACCTGTATGTGCAAGAATGTTTGTGGCAGCTCATTTTGTGAATGGATGTCCATCAATTGGAGAATGGTTGGGTAAATTATGGCATATGAATTTTATGGAATATTATTGCTCTGTAAGAAATGACCAGCAGGATGAATACAGAGAGGTTTGGAGAGACTTACATGAACTGATGCTGAGTGAAATAGCAGAACCAGAAGATCACTATACACTTCAACAACAATACTGTATGAAGATATATTCTGATGGAAGTGGATATCTCCAACATAAAGAAGATCCAACTCACTTCCAGTGGATCAATGATGGACAGAAACAGCTACACCCAGAGAAGGAACACTGGGAAGTGAATGTAAACTATTAGCACTACTGTCTTTCTACCCAGGTTACTTATACCTTCGGAATCCAATTCTTAACGTGCAACAAGAAAATTGGATTTACACACATATATTGTACCTAAGTTATACTGTAACACATTTAATATGTATGGGATTGCCTGTTATCTAGGGGAGGGAGTAGAGGGAGGGAGGGAGGGGACATTTTGGAAAAATGAATACAAGGGATAATGTTATAAAAAAAAATTACTCATGCATATGTACTGTCAAAAAAATTATAATTATAAAATTAATAATAAATAAATAAATGAATAAATAAATAAAATGAGAATGTGGGACTAGATATCCTTTGGTATACCTTCCAGCTGTAAATCTATGATCCTATGAACACTGATTAAAATGTCCCTCAGAACAGGGCATACATATTCTTTTTGTGTTCAACCATCTACCTATCTGCATTATAATCTTGACCACCTTCCCCCCCCCCATCTCTCCTTCCCTCTCGCCCTCCCTCCAACAAGAATAGCATGAGAAATAAAATTTCATTCTATATGTTTTCCTCTCTCCTGAACTAATTTACACTGTAGAATTTAAGGCCATGGGTTCCTATAAATGCTAACTATGAAGAACCTTTTGAAAGCTGCTCTCCAAAAATCTGAGAAGCATGTCCCAAGTTTTTCTAAAATGATGTAGTTCCCCCACTCCTAAATTCCCATCATTTCCACTTCAATAACCATTTTTTCCTTGTTAAAGGGGGAAAATCAGATCTAGAATCTGATTCCTCCAGTTTTCCCCTCTAATCTCTATAGGAAAAAAATATATATTATTAAGTCATGAAATTACTAGCTACTCTGTTTTTGGCAGAGAAAGAATTCTAATACATATTGAGATAAGTGATGTTCCTCATCACACTATATGCTATATTTCTCTACCAAGCACATTATGAAATCCTCATTTCCTATTTCTCTCCAGGTAATCTGTAAATTCCTCATATAATAATAATGTTTCTGTTTCTCACTCCATTATCTCCACCCAAATGCTCTTCATGATGTTTAATGCTATGGTTCCTGACATTCTTCATATTTCTTCCTAAAATAGTATCTTCCTTTTTTATCTATCTTGTTCCTTAGGGAAAAAAAAAGGTAAACCTCTCCAAAGGAGAGCATAAGATCCATCTCACCAAGTTTCAAAGACAGCAATAAAGTCAAATTCACCTTTTTTTCATTAGATTCTTTAGTTTCTCTTGATTTTTATATTTTTTGCATTAATATTGAGAAATCTGTCTGAATTATTGCTAGGTTTTTCTTGGATTTTACTTCCTGAGAATTCCTTTCTCTACATGCATTATTATTCTTCTTTCCACAATGAAACTATTTTATATGATGTTTTTGTGCAGTAATAATAGGGTCATCCATGGAACCCTAGGAATCCCCAAAACTATTTTAGGAAGTGCAAGAGGGCAAGCTGTTTTCATTTAAATAAAATAGTATTTATCTATTAAAACATCCTTCTTTTTTCTAACTGCATATCTGTATGAGGCTATATTTTTTCACATACTTCAACCAAAACAATACATCACAACAGACTGGATATAGAAGAAATTTTGGAAAGCCAACTTCTATTAAGATAGACATTGGAACAGATTTACAATAATGTAAAATAATATCACTTTTCCATTTTTCCTTGTTTTAGAAAATATTGGGTTTATTGATATCTTAGATGATTTTATAAATTATCAGTTTTAATTTGTAACATGATAAATATTGAAAGATATGATCTATATAAACAAAAGTTCTTTGGGGTCCTCAATAACTTTTAAGAGTATAAAAGTGTCCTAAGAAAAGAGAACTACTGTTCTAGTTTGATGGATATCATTAAGAATTTTTCTCCTTTCTGCTTCAATTTTAAATTTAAAAAAAAAAAAATTAATTTGTAAGAGTCCAGATAAATACTTCCTTTTTTGCCAGACCTTATTAGGTAGGCTCCATCCCTGGCCAGACATGCAGCATTTTTATATTTTTAAGTTATGGTCTACAAATGCAAAAAATGTTCTCAAACACTAATTTTTTAACTACTTCATTTCCCAAACTCTTTCCCTTTTGTGTCCCTTCTCTGTGATTGAAAGCAGGGGCAAACAGCCCCAGTTTTACTAAGATATCTAGTTTCTTTCCCAAGACTATATAGTGTTTAGCAATGCTTTTTAAATTCCTTCTGGCAGTTATCATTTGTCTCCAAGTGAATCATCAGAAGCAATAATAGTTAATAGATTTTATAAGTCTAGGAAGGTTCTCAACTCCTAGGTACATGTTAGTGGCAGGTCAACAAAGTATTTGCCTTAGTAAGCCCTCAGGAAGAACTCACCTAGCACGTGTATTTATCTTTCCTTTTAATAATTATCTTTGAATGATCAGTCATTATAAGTTACTAAGTGATCCAAATCATCAATCCTTGGCAAACAAATAATAACTTCTTACTCAAAAAATTCAAACACTTCCCCTTTTGGGGGAAGAACCTCATATGTATCACTTAACTTCAAGTGTTCAGTCGTCATTTTTCTGTTACAATATAACATCTAATCTTCTCTGACTTTTTCCTCTTTAATATTCACATGAAGCAGTTACAGGCACAGAGAATACAGTATTGGAATTTGAGTTGAGGAAGATCTGAGTTTAAACACTTACAAGTTACCCCTGTCAACATATAAAAAAATCACATAACTTCTGTCTGTCTCAGTTTCCTCAATTATAAAATGAGGATAACAAAAATACCTATCTATCAGATTTATTGTGAGAATCAAGTGAGATAACATTTGTAAAGTGCTTGGCAATCTTAAAGCACTAAAAAAATGTTTTTATCAATCTTCGTCTGAATGTCAAAACCATTCACTTTTTTAAAAGGAAAACTTTATTCTTTCTGAAAATCTGAAAAGAGAAGAGGTATTTCTCAAATTCTTTTATCACGTCTTTTATGAAGATGAAAACCTGGACTTTGAACACAGCTAGCAATTATTAGGCTTGTTATTTAAAATGATGCAATATTCATCTTCAGTTATTTTGTGGTTTTTAATCTTTCCATGTAAAATATTGTAAGAGGCTGAATCCAGTAACAATCTGATAAAATTTAACTACATACAAGCCAATAGACCAAAATCTGAGTCAGGAACACATAGAGCTCAGATAAGGAAGGCAGTAATACACTTCTCCCAACCTATTTTGGAAGCACCAAAAATTTGAAGAACTCCAGAATAAACTTTGAAAGCCATAAGACATAAAAAAACAAACACTCAGGCCAGACAATCTTCCCACCCCCAGAACAAACAATTCCCAAGACTAACAAAAAAGACAAAAATCAAAAGGTAGGCTGGAAAAATGAGAAATTAAAAAAAAAAAAAAACTTCACCATAAAGTGCTACTATGATAATAGGGAAGCTGATTACAAAGCCAGAAGACAATGACTTGAAAAGATCTTCAATGAAAGTCTCAAAAAAATTCCAAAGTGGCCAGAAATCCAACAAGAAATCCTAGAAGACTTAAAGAAATTATTAAAAAGAACTTTTTTTTTCAAAAAACAAAAGTAGTAAAGAAAAAAATGGGAAAAGAAAGTTATTCTTAAAAAAAGAATAATCCACTTAAAGACATACAAAATCATACTCAAGAAAAAAACTTTTTATATAGAAGCCAAGGACTCCATGAGACATCAAGAATTAATAACACAAAATCAAAAGACTGAAAAGTAGAAGAAAATGTAAATTATCTCTGAAGAAAAACCAGTAACCTGGAAAATAGATCAAGAAGAAATAATTTAATTATATATTGTCTTCCTATTTCTATTTACTTGAATCAGTTCATGTGAGTCTTTCACTGCTTCTCTGTATTTTGTTCTTTATTTCTGATTAAGTTCAGCAAAATTCCACTACATTTATGTATCACCTTTTTTTTAGGCCAATGAATTGACATCTATTTTGTTTATAGTTCTTTGCTACAACAAAAATTCTATTATAAACATTCCATTGTATAAGGACCCTTTGCCTTTTTGTCAGTTAATCTTCTTAGTGTACATGCTCAGCAAGGAAATCTCAGGGTCAAAGGACATAGATATTTTAGTCATTTTACTTACATCATTCTAAATTGTTTTTCAGAATGACTGCCCTAACATGTATTGTATCTAGACTATATTGTAAGACATGTAAAATGTATGGTATTGCCTGTCATCGGGGGGAGGGAATAGAGGGAAGGGGGGATAATTTGGAAAAATGAATACAAGGGATAATATTATAAAATATATATATATATATATATAATAAAAAATTATTAATTTAAAAAAAAAAAAAGAATGACTGCCCTACATGTGGATATATTAGTGTTTCTTTCTCTCTTTACTTTCTTCAACTTTAATTATTACCTTTTTTTATTATCTTTGACAATTTGTTGGGTGTGAGGTCAAACTTCAGGGTGATTTTGATTTTCATTTCTCTTAATATTAGTGATTTGGGAGATTGTTTCATATGATTGTTAATAGTTTGCAATTATTGTTTTGAGAATTATTGGGTCATATCCTTTGATCACTTTTGTATTGTAGAGTGGAATTTGGTCTTACATATTTCTGTTAGTTGTCACTTAGTATCTTGGATACCAAAACTTTGGCACAGAGATATTTGAAACAAAGATTTTTTCCTTGATTGACATCCTGAATGAATTAATTTTGATTGTGCAAAAGTCTTTCAGTTTCATGTAATCAAAGTTATTTATTTTGTTATTTTTAATTGTCTCTTTTCATTATTTGGTTTAAAAAAAATCTACAGCGTTGAATGCTGTATGATATTTCTCTTCTAAATTTTAAATAGCATAATCTTTAGTATTCAAGTAATATATGTTTTTGAATTTATTGTGGAATATGGTATACGAATATGGTATAGCTACACAGGGAAGGTTGAAACTCACTCTCCTAAGAGCAAGACTAGACCCAAAATCTAGGTACTCTAGACCCAAGACTAGACCCCAAAATCATCCCAAAAGACTAGACCCCCACACTTTTTTATAACCTTAGAGAGTACAAAATAATTTTAACAGCCTAAGAAACACACTATGTTTAAATGTTACAATAAATACAAAAGCAAATATAAAGAAATTTTTAATGATCTAAACTTTTCACAAGTACAGCAGTTACCACAAAGGAATAAATCAGTAATGGCAGAATTTCATACATTAATAAGGAAGTGGGTTGGGTTTTTTTTTCAGATATAATTAAGACTGTCTTGCAACCACAAATCAGACATCTAAGCAGCCACCTATTCTACCTAGCTATGAGGTTAACTCTTTGTAAGTGCTAAAATTAAAATGAAATTCATATAATATCAGAGGTTTTTCCCCCCTAAAATACCAAAGGGCACCATTTATTAAAGTATATGAAGTGTAAGTTAAAAAATCTTTCAGTAGTGGACCAATAGTGACAATGCATAAAACAATTTTGAAAATCCTAAAAACTTGCTGATAAATCACTAAAAAAAAACCTCACTCTTTCAATCTTTTCCTATAATACACTACAGTTGCCTTAATTGAATGGATGTTGGCAACACATAAGAGTAGAAGTGGAAATGATTCCAATTGTAATTCCAATTCTAATGAAACTGCTGTATTATACATAGTTATCTATCTATATTATATATTCTCAAAAATATCTGGTACCATTATGGCTAATAAATATAATTTATAAGATGTACTTGAAGTACCTGAAATCATAGGTGCTTAAAATTGTTTAATATAATTTCAGAAAATCCTATTTATCCATGAAGAATCAATTTGATCCTTATTCATTTTATTACCTTTAACTTTTAGTACAAATAATGAGTTAATAAATTTTAAAAGGACTTTTTAGCAAGACTAAATGAGGTATTTATAAAGGTAGAAATAATTAAAAGAACAGAGTCATGAAAAGCAATGAGAATAAAATGGAAAGTCTGTTCACACCCCCAATATATTTTGAAAACACACCAAAAATAATGCAAAAATAAATAAATAAATAAATAAATAAAAGCAAAAAAAAAGTTTCTGCTTAATCATGTGGGGTTTTTTTTTGTTTTTTTTTTGTTTTTGTTTTTTCCAACAAAGAAAACAGCATGGTAATATCTTTTTAGAGGTCTGGGACATAATACTCTTATCAAGCTGTTTTTCTTCTGGTGAAATAGAATTAATGGTCTAAGAGAAAAGAGCTTAAACTGATTAGGTAAGTGAGCAGACAGGGCATATAAGTAAGGATAGAGAATATATTCAGTTCTGTATGAACCAAAAATTCCCATGGGGGCATTTGATTTTATACCAAGGTTACACTGTGACAGAAAGATGTTAAGAGAATTACAATTTACATGAAGTAAATTATTTTTTTATTTTCCATGTTTGAAATGAACACCTTCATGATAAAAAGGTATTTTTATTTTGGGTGGGTGGCTTGGTTTGGAATTAGAATGGCTCAAAAACAGCTTTGCATTTGATCAAGCAGTTTTAGAGTCTACCTGAGAAGAAAAAAGCCTGAAGTGATTTGAAATTTAAAAGAATTCTCCATCCTAGCTTTAGCACAAGTTAAAGGGAAATTGCTCAATAGAGGGATTTGTTATGTTTAGCCAACACATTTTATAAAACACCTAACTTAGAGGGCTAGTTTTTTATTTAGAAAAGCAACTTATTTTATTGAACCTGAGACCCCAATTTTGAAGACATTGTCAAGTGAACTCATATCAAGTTTTAGAAATGGATTTCTATTTACAAAGTGATGCTTATATCTGACATCATAAATATAAAAAGCAAAAGAATAGGCAGGAAATTAAGCCTAATAACCTTTAAGTATAGAGTTGAGAAATTCTCAATGATGAGAAAAATTCCTGTAAACTAGAGAAAAACATAAAAGGAAGAAAAGAGTAGGCAACAGATGAGGATGAAGAAAGGAAAAGAAAATGCTAAAAATGGTGTGTTTCAAAATATTGCACACAAAAAATAAACCTCAAAGTGTTTGCAAAAACACTTCAAAATCTATCATGCTCTAGGAGTTTTAACTCTTTCCTATGCAGTCTATAGGAGAGAATCATCTCACTTTGTCATATGTCCTTGGGAAAATAAAAATTGCTTTTGATGTGGGTTGTGGTCCCTTTAAGAAACTAGTCCTTTCAGATTGATTTATTCCTTTTTGATTCCCAGATCCTTCTAGCTGATGAATTATCAATTCAAGAAGCTAGGACCTTTGATTCACAAATCCTGGTCAAAAGCACCCCCTTTGAATCCCAATAGAAGATCGGTGCCAGTCCCAGCCCCCCACAAGATCTGAGCCAACTTAGGACTCCACCTATGGGTCCCTTTAGCTAAATCTCTCATTATAAAAGAGTCAAGCTGGAGTGCTCTCTTTGCAGAGGGTCTAAACATGCCAGCACTATCTATGCCTGGCACCAAGGACTCTGCCCACTGGAATACTGTTTCCAGTGCCCTCTTCTCTTTATTTAACACCTTTTACTAACTAGACTTTAACCTTCCAAAACCCATAATAAATTTCTTTTATCAATCTAGGTTGTCGGGTCTGTAAATTCCTTTATAGGGGACTCTTGCACCATTACTAGATCTCATTTAACTCCCTATCCTTGCGCTGAATCCAAAGGGGTTGCAGGGGAGCCCTATTTGACTCCCTGTACCCCTGAACCTGCCATTAGACCTCAATTTCATTTGGATACCCCAAATCTAGACCTCATAACTTTGATTAAATGGGATAAAACACATCTACTCTATAAAGAAAAGGATACTTGTAGTATAAATTCAGCAAAGCAACCCAGAAAAGTGGTGAACACAAGCAATTATACAAATGGGAGGAAAATGATAAAAGTGAGCCATCAAAAATGATTAAGCTCCACCACAATGTGCATATCTACTTGACCCTCTCCTAATGAAAGGATTTCAAATGTTAAATCTAGGACATATCCCTTTTACCAGAGAGTTTGATTAGTTTAATACAATAATTCCTCCTAGCAATAATAGCTATCCAGCTGTTTAATATATCCCTTGAAAGTGTGTTATAAAAATGAAATCAACGACATTGTAACAAGTTATTTTTGCTAGTGTATAATATTCATTGAAATTCTCAAATGTCTATCATAGGTTAAAAGCAGATTATTTAAATGTATCCTATAAAATAGTTTTAACTCCATGATTTACTTAACAGAGAAAATATCCTAAATCTCATGGTGAGGTAGAGAAATGATTTGAGAATACCTTAATTCTATAAACACAAATTCAATGGGGACACTAGAATGCAAGGGCACATTCTGTCACTACAACAATTTTTATTTTACTTAGTGTTGCCAACAAAACTTTCTATTCAACTATTTAGAATTTCCTATCTAGTGAAATAGATTATCCATACAACAATTTTATTTATAATCACAATAGCCCAGTCTTGCTTAGCTGAAATATCTGACAAAGTATGATATACTACTGATGTTAGTATCTTGTTAAAATTATATAAAATGCTCCACTTTAAAATACATTACTTCTACTACCAAATACACACTTGGAATAGTTAGGAAATTTAATAATTTATGAGTCTCATTATGGAATTTCTGGTAAAATATTTTATTTCTAAATTTTGAAGCTGAGAAAGGATCTCATAGAATTAAAAAAAACAACAAATACAGCAGCAGAAAAATTTGATTAGCATTTATTTTTACTAATAAAAATTGATTGATATGTATATG
The DNA here is from genome assembly GCF_048593235.1 of Sminthopsis crassicaudata. Taxonomy (NCBI): domain Eukaryota; kingdom Metazoa; phylum Chordata; class Mammalia; order Dasyuromorphia; family Dasyuridae; genus Sminthopsis; species Sminthopsis crassicaudata. The sequence goes on from NC_133620.1 coordinate 324,511,445, forward strand.
GTATTTTAAAACTTGTAAAACACTTCATAAAAAGCCACAATTGATACTCACAACAATCGTGAGAGGAAAGGGTTTATAGACTTTATTATAATTCCCATTTTACTGATGAGAAATTTGGAGAGATTAAATAGTTTGACCAGTCATATACTAGGAAGGATCAGAATTTAAACCCTGCCTAGGAGGCAGCTAGGTGGCCTAGGGTGAACTTGGATTCAGGAAGGCTCAAGTTCAAGTCTAGCCTCAGACATTTAATAACTATTTCATTTTCAGCAAATCACTGAACCCTGTTTGCCTCAGTTTCCTCATCTGTAAAATGATCTGGAGAAAGAAATGGCAAACCCATAAAGTAAATTTGCCAAGAAAATCCCAAAAGATGAAGTCATGAAGAGTCGTACACATTTGAAATAAGCAAACAATTTCCTGGCTGTGAGTCCAAGACTCTAACCAAATATGATAAGCAGATCCTCAACTGTTAGATCCTTGATGTCCTAATTATAGTAAGGACAGCTCAAAATAGACAGTCAATTATATCCCAAGAAGAAAAGAAAACTGCCACTGTGGCAAAATCTTGCTAGCTTCTTTCCAAGAATGATATCAAGTGTTGTCAATGAAACATTAAACATCTATAAAATGCCCAATATGTGCATCCCTTTAAGAGAAACAGGGTAACATAAGGCACAATTTTAGCTCTCAGAGAACTTAAGAGTCAAGTTGAGGAGATAAGGCATATAAATGGCTCTAATAGAAGACAGCAGTGAGTGTCATAAGATAGGTACAGAATTACAGGAGTTGAAAGACGACAAGTCAACTTCAACTGGTTTTTGTTCCATCATTTCAGCCATGTTTGATTCTTCATGATCCCATTTGCAGTTTTCTTACCAAAGAGACTAGAATGGTTTGCCATTTTCTTCTCCTTCTCACTTTACAGATGAAGAAACTGAAGCAAAGAGGGTTAAACTATTTGCTTAGTCATACAGCTAGTAAGTGTCTGAGGCTACATTTGAACTCAGGAAGATGAGTCTTCCTGATTCCAAGCCTATTGCTCTATCCATTGTACCACCTTACTGTTCCTTTCATCTACTACAGGATCATAAACTTTGATCTTGGAGCAGAATAATTTATTTATGTTTATTCTTACTATCTTTCTGACCCAACAGCCGCTGATCCAGCCACCACACACTCACACCACTACCAGAGGAACACAAAATGTATCTAAGGACTTGCTTCTGCAATTCAAGAATAACTACTGACTTGATACACTAATAAGCTAGGACCCCTATTAATGCTACAACCAATTCACAAATGGAAAATAAGTACCATGTCTCAAATGTGTTACATCACACTTAACAAGGCTGACTGTAAGAAGACTCCCTCCAGTACCTGAAAAAGCATAGCTGTAAATACACTGTCAGGTGCTTTACTTAGATCTTTTTACACTTCAATTAGGTTCCCTGCCTCCCCCATCTAGTCTTCCCGCCTCACACCCACCTATCATTTCTCACAGTGGATTTCTTTTTTGGCCCATATAACTCAAGAATAAAAAAAGGACTTTTAAGAGGCCATTGCTTAAAAGCCCTAAGATTCCAGTGGAAGCTCTTTTTCAGTTTTCATGTTTCATACAATGGACACATAAATAGAGACCCTAAAAATAAGAGACACCAAACAATCAAAATTGGGCAAGTGAGGAGAATATCAGCATTTGGATTGAGGAATCCAAATGTTTTTCTTTCAGTTAATACGCATATACTATTCATTCTCAGCCAAAAGCAAGATCAATCAATCAACTTAACATTTATTAAGAACAGTCTATGTGAAGCACTAGGCTAGGCTCAGTCAAAAATGAAACAATCAACTTTTAACTTATGGTGTATTTTAGACATACATATAATATATTTATGTATATTATGCATGTAATATATGCGAATATTGTATATGTAAAGAAAATAAATACAAGATTAGAGTTATTTACAGATATATACAGGGTGCAGCTTGTATGGGCTTAGGAGAGCTAACTGTTAAATACTGAGTGTATGAATAGTTCAGAAATTGCCAAAAACTACAAATAAGGGCTTTATTTGGTGGTGATATTTTATTATCTAGACTAAAGAAAGTGATAGAGAAAATATTTTTAAAATGCAGATTGAGAGTGTATCAAAATAACATTTTATGAGAAGCTGTTAAGTAATTACCAATAAAAGCACTATCAATTGGATCACTAAAGACTTCATGTAGAAACTGGTGCTTGAACTGTGTCTTCAATAAAGATAGGAATCCTATGTGTAAAAGTGAGCAAAGGGTAACATCCTAGGCATAGAAAATTGCCAACAAAAGCACAGAGATGACAATGGAGTGTGTGGCTCAAAAAAAAGACAGACAGTTTAGCTAGATTAAAGAGAACAAGAAGAGTAAAGCACAATGAAGCAGAAAGAGACTATGGGGACAGGTACTAAAGGATTTTAATAGCTAAACAAAAAAGTTCTCTTTTACTCAAGAGTAAAGAAGAAAATTGCTGGAGTTTAATAAGAGTGGGGAAATCCTATGGCCAGATAAGAGCTTATGGGAAATCCTTGGCAGCTGTGTAGAGTAGGGAATGAAAAAGGGAGAAATCTGACTGCAGGGAAACCAATAAGAAGGTCCTTGAGTAATTACTGGACAAGAAGTAATAGGGGCTTTAACAAAGGTAAACAATAGAGCATAGAAAATACAAGAACTAGTGATTGGTATCTGAATTAATAGGGAAAAAAAGAGGAACTAGAAGTGGAGTGTTTCAATTACAGATCACATATTGATCACATAACTATTTTACCATCTTATTTTCTGTAAAGAAAGGAAAGAACAAAGAGTGGGGGGGGAGAAGTATAGAGATATGTGATGAAGAGCAATACACAATTAGCTATCATAACTGTGAATGTAAATGGGATGGCCTTACACACACACACACACACACACACACACACACAGGCTAGCAAAATGGATAGGAAATAGTATCCAATAGTATCTTGTTTACAAGAAGCACAAGTGAAAGATTCACAGAGTTAAAATGAGGGGAAGAAGGTATTATTAAACCCCCCAAAATAGGAATAGCATTCATGACCTTAGATAAGGCAATAGAAAAAATAAAAAAAATTGAATAATTCAAAAAAATGAATTATATATGTGCATGTATGTTATGTGCACTGAACATGGCATCTTGGTACATAAAAGAAATTAACTATAGGGAGAAAGTCAGCAAAGCCATAATATTGGGGATTTCAATGTGTATTCCCTTTTACTAAATAAAGCTTTAAAAAAGATAAAAAAGAAGTTGAGAACCTTGATAAGATTTTTTTTAAAGTTGAATATATTAAATCTCTGGTAATTATTAAATAAGAATAAGAGAAAGTATAGATAATGCTCAGAAATTCATAGTACCTTCATAAAAACTGACCAAAAACTAGGCATAAAAAAACCTGACAAAGAAATGAAAAAAAGGGCAAATAGTTGCTGTAGTACATAGATCATCAGCTCTGAAGTCAGGAGGACCTTTGTTCAAATCTGACCTCAGAAACTTAACACTTCCTAGCTGTGTGACCCTGGGCAAGTCACTTAATCCCAATTGCCCCAGTGAAGGAAGGAAGGAAGGGAAGGAGGGAGGGAGGGAGAAAAAGACTCCAGTTGAAGTAGGAATAAATTATGTAAACAAATTACATTAAAAAATAAAACACAGAAGACAAATAATTGTATCAAAGAAAATGACAAAGGATATAACATATCAAAACTTTTGAGATGTAGCCAAAATAGTTCTGTAAAGAAAATGTATTCCTATAAACATAATTATCATCCTCCCCCCCCAAAAAAAAATAATAAGGATTCTAAGAACTGGTATGCAATAATAAAATAGATTATTATTTACTAATCTGAGAAAGAAATGAAAACCAAATTACCAACATCAAAACTGAAAAAAAAAAAATATATATATATATACATATATATATATATATATAAAGATCCAATCTCAAAAAAATAAAATAAGTTATAAATGGAGTCTCAAAGAAAAACATACTCCCAAATCAAGTGATTACCCAAGTGAATCTTTAAAATTAATTAATTCCAATATTATATACACTTTTAACAAAAAAAAGAGAAAAAAAGGAATTCTGTAAATTTCCTTTCATGATGTAACTGTGATCTTGATACCTAAGCCAAGCAAAGAAAAAACAGAGAAAAAATCTATAGAGCAATATCTATAAAGAATATAGATACAAAAATATCAATTTAATATTAAGGGAAGAAGCTACAGCAATATTTTTTAAAATATATAATATAAAATTACTAGGTTGAATCTGTACAAGGAATTCAGGGTTAAGTAGGTTTTAAGAAAACCATAAATATAATAAATCAAATACCATGTAATAAGCATAAATAATAAAAATCAAACAATTTATATAAACAAAATAAAGTTTTTGGCAAAATACATTGAATAAATTTAAAACATTAAGTAATAAACACACCTTACTTTAATATGCTAAAACATAACTATCTAAAACTAAGAGTCAGTATTTCGTAATGGAGTATTGTTAGAGGCCTTTACAAGAAATCAGGGGAAAAGCAAAAATGTTAATTTTCAGCACTATTATTTAGTATAATTCTAGAAATTATATTTGCATTATATAACAATAAGAAGGAAAAGGAGTTATAGAAACAGTCATAAGCAAAGAAAAACCAAAATTACTCTATTTTGAAGATGATGTGACAGCTCTTTAAAAAAAAGAAAGAAAGAAAGAAAAAGAAACCCTAAAATTCCAACTATGTATTAGGCAATGTACAAAGTGCATTTGTATTTAGTACAAATATTACATGGTTTATTATTCCCATTTTACAGTTGTAGAAATTGAGGCAGGCAAAAGTTAAATTATGTGCCAAACTAAGTAATTTAGGCTGGATTTGAATTTCATTCTTCCCGTCTCCAGACCCAGCACACTATTTACTAAAGATATGAACAGAGGAACTAAAAACTACAGTTTTTATCATATAATATTGAAAAATCAATATGACAAATAGAAGGGAAACAGCTAATTGGAAAATAACCAAATCAACAATCAAAACAAAACATTTCTTTAACTTAATCTGATATCAAAAGCATCTAGAGAATTGATTCAAATATAAACAAACAAAAGTAATTTCCCTGTCAGATAAATGTTTAAAAGTTGGGAACAATCAGTTCTCCAACAACCACATGAAGGAACAATTCCAAATATATGAGAATTGCAATTTAAAATAACTTTGAGGTTCTGCCTCACACCCACTAAACTGTTAAAGATCTAAAAAAAAAAAAAAAAAAAGAAAAAAGAAAAATGACAATTGTTATAGGGGATATGGGAATATCCAATACAACTAATATCTTATTAGTAAAAATATACATTGGATCAGCCATTCTTAAAAGCAATTTGGAACTATACCCAAAAATGTCATTAACTATGCATATTCTTTTATTTGATGATAGTTTATTACCCAAAAATATAAAAACACTTTTTTGGTTGTAGCAAAGTACTGGAGATTAAGAAAGTACCTGGATGTAAACTGATAAACAAATGATGGTTTATGAATGCAATGGAATATTATTACTATAGCTTTATAAGAAATGACAAAAAAAAAAAAAAAAAAAAAAAAAAAACCGATACACAAAAAACTGGAAAGACATGATGCTGCATGAGATGAACAAATAACTATTTTGTACAATATCTACAATAATGAAAAAACAACTTAGACTTAAATGGGGCTCATTTGCTTTGAGGATGTCTTATTTTTAACTGGGAGAAAGACAGTAGGAAGATATAGGTTTATCAGTAATTATTCACAAAAGGAATGATAACATAAGTGAGGCATTTTTTAAACTTATAGAAAAAGTAGGAGAATGTTCAGGAGGAACTAGAGAAATAGGATAATTTGTAGAACTAAAATACTGAATTTATCATATCTTTTAAAAAACTGTATATAATGGCAATTTAGTTTTACAAAGTCTTTTACTATTCCTCTTTATATGTAGAAATACTCATATTTGTTGGTATTTGTCAAATTCATATAATAACAAAAAATTATTTTTTAAAAAACAATTCAAAAAATATGGTAATAACATAGCATAAAGCTATACTGGAATTCCACAGATATTATAGACATAATTCAGATAATATCATAAATTATATGATAAATTATAATACAAACATATCAATAATATAGTAACTTCACTCTTCTCTTCTCTAATCACACACAACCAAAGAAAAGTATGTGTCCCATCTCAACCATTCAGAAAGAATGATAAGTCTGTCTTCTTAGGCTTAAATTCCTATACCTCAGATAATCAAACATGATTGTTAGAGCTGTGTTTCCTATAACTGGTAATGTAGACTCTAATAACACATAGGCCTGATAGATTGGTAGACAAGATATAAAAATTAACTTAAAATGTTTTCTATTCAAGTTTTACACGTCATAGTAAAAAATATTCATGCTTATTTTTCAAAACTAAAAATAGCTTTGATTTGAAAACAAAAGAAAATCTAGAAAAGAGACAACATCTTGAAGGAAATTATAGTCATCTGTGTCAAATTTGACAAAGTAGTTAATAAAACCAAGAACAAGGTAATGTCCTAAAAAATACAGAAGGGTAAAAGGATTAGAGTTCATTAAGTCAGTTAGCAAACATTTAAGCATTTCTTATGTTTCAGGCTAAGTTCTGGAGTTAGAAAGAAAGGCAAAAATAGTCCCTGCTTTAAAAGAGCTAACGTTTTAATTGGAGAGACAGCCTGAAAATAACTAGGTAATTATAAGACATAGAATAGATGAAAAGTAATCCAAAAGGGGAAGGAATCAGCAACTGGGGGAGGAAAAGAATAAAAGGTTCCTATAGAAGGCTTCTGAGTTGAACCAGGAAAACTAAGAGGAAATGGTGAAAAGAGAAAGCATTACAGGCATTTCAAACAACTAATGTGAAGTCAAAGAGAGATGGAAAGCAAAGGAAATGGAAGTACCAATTGCAAGTGCCTTTCTTAAGGACTGTAGTCATGAAAGAGAAGAGAGACAGGATGATAGATGTCACATTGGCAGTAAAGAATGAGTTTTGGAACAGGATTAAGATGGAAGAAACACAAGAAATGTACGAAGAGATGGACCAAAGAATACAGAACCCCTTACATGGAGAACTTCTTGACTCAAATATTAGAAAAAAGTACTCAGAATGTGATACCTGCTGCAAAAGGTCTACCCTGAAGTCCTCAATTTTTAATGCCCTTCTGCCCAATATTACTTTAATATTATATGAATATTTCAAGATGATTTCTTAAAAATATTTTGCTTCCTCCCAAACAGAATGAGGAACCCTGAAGGCAGGGATTCTCAAAGAGGTTTTGCATCCACAACAGCTACCAAAATATCTAACAATCAGTAGGCATTGAATTAATGGTAGGTGAATGAAGGAATGAATGAATGGACATGAAAACTAAAATTTAGGAACAGGCAATAAGCAAAGAATAATATAATTTACTGATAATCCCAAGCTGGAGAACAACACTCAAGTATACTGGTACAACTTTACCACAGCATCTACAATTGAGCTAATTATTTTCTAGCACTTTCCTGAGTAGTCTGCAAACTGCCTGATGCATCATCCAGCAACTGCAAAAAATGAAATTTATCTTCTGTCTCAAATGGAATGGTCTCAGGAGAAAAATCGCATTACAGAATTTAAGTGGGAGGAAGGAATAGTATTTCTTCTTTATGCCTATTTCACTAGCCATCAGATGATTTCTTCCTTTGGGAACAACAGAGTTCTAGAAGCTAAAAGGAAAAGAATTCTCAAACCAACTTTAATTGGAGGCTAAAGCATTCCATTTTGAATGCAAGCTTTTAGGGCAGGGCCTTTATCTTTGTAGTGTTTTGTACAGTGTTTAGCTCCCCTAAACACTTTAAAAGAGAGAGTGCTAAACCTTTGACCTAAATCCCAGATATTTATTTAAGCTGAATATTACATTTAAAGTACTCATATACACAGTGACTGCCTGGGAGGTCAAAAATTTATCCATAATGTATTTTTTTCCAGCTCTGCTAATGACTAATGCTCAAAGTGTTTTAAAACACTACACAAATTTTCACTGGCTATCTCATGAATTATATACGATATGGTAAAATCTTGGAAGTATAAGGGACCTTAGAGATTATCTATTACAATCCTTTTCTTTTAGAGATGAGAAAACTGACTCAGAAAGGTGAAGTAACTAGGTTTGGTGGAAGATCTAATCCTAGAATAGAATTAGCCCAATTCTCATTCCCATTGCTTTCAAATACACCATTTCCTCTCATTTGATTTCCATGAAGGCTTATCCACCACTCTGAAGGCTTATCCAGCACTCTTCCTCTTGGTCATACACCTTAAATGCTATCTGTCATATACATGTGAATAATTTTTTGTAAAAGCAAAAATATAATTAGCCTAATCACAATTTTGGAAAATAAAACTGACTCAAAAAATTGTGTGTCTGTATGTACAAATTAGGCATCTTTCTTCCTCTTTTTATACTGTATTTCACAAAGACCTGAATATGTTCCTTCCTTTCTTAAATGTCTTAAATGCTCGCTTAATAAGTGACAATAGCTAACAATAATTAAAATATAATAGGTTAAATGTATTTAACACTTTAACACTTGAAAATACTTTACATTTCTTATCACTTAAACTGACTAATCACTTTAAGCTCTTCCCTCTTAGGTCATTAATCCTATTTATATAGATGAGAAACAGCAAGGTAAGATTAACACAACCTACCATTTAAAAAAGATACACATAGACACATACATATATTTCCATGGTTAAATGTAAATCCTATAACTGCAATGTATCTTGGAATATCCAAGGATTCTTATTAGTGTCATTTTAACTATCTTATCATTATTTCACATAAATAATAAAAAGTTAACTTTATGTGAGTGACAACTAGAAAATTTTCTAGCAATAGTTCAGACCAATGAATTTTTAAATACAGTGTAATGGCAAAAAATGTGATATTTAAAGTCAGTGTAAAGAAATTCAAATTTCACTTTTATTATTACCTGTATGACTCTGGGCATGTCATTTATTCCCTCTGGAATTCAGTTTCTTCCTCTGTAATTTGAGGACTCTGGTTTGCATGATTTTCAAAGTCCATTTCAGACCTAAATCCTATAACACTGTTCTTTTAAAAAACCAAAGGGTATCTAAATTTTTCCAGCACAATCTCTTATAAATCTAAATTAAATTCCCTAAGAAAGGGAAAGTAATTTGACAACAATTTCAGGAAGTTAGGATAATCAATCTTTTCTTAGTAACTTTGTAACATTCAACTCTTATCTTGTATCATTATCCATCAACAGTAAAGTATTTGGAAGTTGCATCAGAGAGTACACTCTACAGTAACACAGAAATGACTAGACTATCCTGATAAAAGAATGGCCAAAAACAAGATAAATTCTTTGATCAAACTAATCAGTCAAGTGAATGTAAACATAATTATCAAATTAAGTCTTTAAAGCAAAATTCCACAGGAAACAAATAATTATTTATTAATTAGATAGACTGAATATAAATGATTGCTACAATGATCCAACTTCCTAGTAAGATGTTCTCATTCATTTATGACCCCTCAAAAACTATATAACAAAGATATAAGAAAGTGTTTCGATTTCTAGACTACAGGTCACAAGGAAATAAATTCCAAACAACCTGTAACTTGGTTCGTAACACCAAAGTCTAAAGTTCTTTACAGCTCTAAATCTCTGTAATTATTAATAAATATGCTGTTCCTAAAGTAAAAAAAAAAAAAAAAAAAAAGACAATAAAAATTCCTATGGGAAGCTGGCAGTGAGAGAAGTATGTTCATTCCCCTCTTGGTTTATACAAAGGGTGCTATGTAAACTGTGCTTGTTTAGCATGGAAATATTCCACTCCTTCACTGCTAAGTAAAGGTATAGAGGGAAACAGAAATATATAATAGGCTAGTCTAAATTATAAAAGGTTACTGCTCACTAGAAGTTAACAATATGTCCTTGAAGAACTCACTTAATCCTTTTGAGTCTGTTTCCCAATTTGTAAAATGTAAGGTTGGGATTGACTTCTAAATTCTCTCTTAGATCTACATATGTAATAGAATAAAACACATATTAGAAATCATGTGTGTCTATGTGCACACTTACATACACATGTAAATATATACAAATGCATATGCATGCATGTTTATGTACGATGGTATATATATACACACACCCCCATGTGTTTGTGTGAATAAATTAAGTTCCCTGGAAGTGATTAAAAAGAACAACAGGAATTCAGAGAAGAAAGAGTTCAGGTCAACATTAAGTATCTGTTATGCATAGAATAGTTGGCTGGATGGTGCAATGGACAGACCCATCTCCCTAAATTCAAATCTGGCCTCAGATAATTTTAGCTATGTTATCCTCAGCAACTCACTTAACTCTGTTTGCCATAGTTTCCCCAACTATAAAATGAACTGAGAAAGAATTGGTAAAACACTAGGGTCATTACCAAGAAGACCCCAAATGATGTCATGAAAAATCATAAAGGATAGAAACAACAAATGCATAATATATAGTACTAGGTGATGGGAATACAAAGACAAAGTGAAACTGATCTTGACTTCAAGGAGGTCTACTGAAGAGTTATTGAATTCTACTGAAGAATTACAGCAAATAAATAAGTAAAGATAAAGCATATACAAAAATAATATAAAAACAATTTTAAGAGTCAGAAAACACTAAGAATTAGGGAGAAGAGAAAAGGGAGATAAAAAAAATAAGATAACACATGAGTGGTCAAACTTGATAAGGCAAAAGTTAAAAAAAAGACATTTTCTAAGAAAAGGTGACCCCTGAACTGGGCCTCAAAGAATAGGTAAGGTTTTAGTAAAGTCTATCTTTAACTAATACCTAGTGTAATGTATATTGATCCCTGGCCTTTTCCAAAGATAACAAGGAAAAATTCAATCCATTTAGCTATTACAGTCTAGGATATCACTAATGGTAAATATTTATTGAATTACCTCTGCAGAGGCACACCCTAGGCATTAAGCCATGACAAGTTATGGGAAATAATGGAGCCCTTTAAAAGCTCTTTACAAAAGTCATCTGTTTCAGTACCAATATTCCTAAGTTTATGAACCTAAATTTGCCAAAATAGAGCACGTATCAACCCTTCCTTGAGGTTATTCAGACCAGAGGTCACAGAATGCCTTATTAAAGCATTCTAGTAATTTAATTACAATGCAGTTTTCTTAATGTCTTTTGATTTAACCAACCTCTTTTTTCATAACTTCTTAACATTTCCTTTTGTTATCATGGAGTAAAATAAAGAAGTAACCGATCATCTTGTTTAACTGTTGTTTTACCTAGTTAGAGAAAAGGGCTCTTTGACTATATGAGGTAGGGTGGGGAGAAAGGGGAAGGAAAGGAAAGAAATGAGTGTAATGTTAAAACAAAAAGCATTAATAAAACACTTTTAAAGAACCAACCAACCAAATAAGTAAATATTTATGGCCTCCTTTTCATTCAGGACTATTACATTGTTATTACATTGCCAAGACATCGAGAAATAAGTAAAGACATTTTCTCTGTCCTTGAACAAGTTATTAAATAATTATTTATATATGTGAGTATAGTTATTGTTATCCCATCATCCAATATCTCTATTACATTCTATTAATGTTTGCATATGTAAATGGAGTTATTAAGTTAGTGCACTATGCAAAATCTAATTGTCTTGAGAAAATAGTCATATATATATATGTATATATATATATATATATATATATATATATATATATATGTATGTATGTATAAAAGCAAGAAAAACCAGCTGTGTGACTTTGAAGCATTTTCTTCTCTCTAAATCTCATTTTTCTCATCCATAAATAAGGGGTATAGTTTAAATTATATATAATTAAATTTCTGCTACTTTATTCAAAACCTTCAACACATTCTGGATTTTTTTTTATTTAGAATTTTTTTTTCACAGTATATATGTATGAGTAATTTTTTTAAAATAATATTATCCCTTGTATTAATTTTTTCTAAATTATCCCCCCCTCCCTCCATTCCCTCCCCCCATGACAGGCAATCCCATACATTTTACCTGTGTTACAATAAAACCTAGATACAATATATGTGTGTAAATACCACTTTCTTGTTGCATATTAAGCATTAGATTCCGAAGGTATAAGTAACCTGGGTAGATAGACAGTAGTGCTAACAATTTACATTCACTTCCCAGTGTTCCATCTCTGGGTGTAGTTATTTCTGTCCATCATTGATCCACTGGAAGTGAGTTGGATCTTCTTTATGTTGAAGATATCCACTTCCATCAGAATACATCCTGATACAGCATTGAAGTGTACATCGATCTTCTGGTTCTATTCATTTCACTCAGCATCAGTTGATGTAAGTCTCTCCAAGCCTCTCTGTATTCCTCTTGCTGGTCATTTCTTACAGAGCAATAGTATTCCATAACCTTCATATACCATAATTTACCCAACCATTCTCCAATTGATGGGCATCCACTCAACTTCCAGTTTCCAGCCACAACAAAAAGAGCTGCCACAAACATTTTGGCACCACATTCTGGATTTTTAAAGATAATCTTTCTATAATTTCTGGGGGGAAATTATTTGACTTCAAATGACTTTCACAAATATCTTTCTTTCAATAATCTATCTATATGACTCAGCCATTTGTTCAAGTTTTCTTAGTAGGCATATTGTTAATGTAATTCATCAAGATGTCCCTTTTTTTTCTGAGGTAATTGGGGTTAAGATGTCACTTTTTGAAGAGATTTTTGAATTCCACTAATATACATGGAAGCCACATGCTTACTTATTATACAATTCGGTTTTCTATTCCAGAGGGAGAAAAAGCACAAAGGCACTAAAAATTCATCTTTTAAAAATCTGATCCAGATTAGAATGTGTGCCTAAAGAATGATGTCCATCATGATGGGTAAAACAGTTAAATAGTTATTACTTAGGTACTATGTGTATAGTGAATTGGTACTGAGAGCCATTTACCCAATTAAAAATCATCCAAGCCAACCATATAATAATGACTATATAGAACTTCCCTAAATCAGAATAAAGAATAGACAGTTAGTGGGGATTCTGAAGAAGAGGATCAATAAATTAAAGGAGGTAATGCTAAAGTAAAGCAAAAAATACAAAAACTCTGGGAAAAAGAAATAGAGAGCCTCCAAAGTTCACTGAGGAAGTTTTTTTTTACCCTGATTTGTAACACAGCCTATCAGTAGAATCAAAGAATACTGCCACAGATATATTAGAGATAAAAGTAAATCAAAAAGTAACTAATTCTCATCTTGAAGCTTAAATTCTTCTTCCCTGCAGAACCACTCACTTTAATAGGAGAGTCCCCCCCCCTTCCTCTCTCAATACTTCCTTAACTTCTGCCATTCACATTACAATTTTTGGAAAAAGGATTCACTGATATTCCCTAATAAGGTTCTCATTCTTCTTTCCTGATACCCTTATGCATGACTGTTTAATATTTTGATTCTCATGATGTTTCCCATTGACTACTATTAATTGTTGAAATTCCAAGGGTCACATTCCATCTTCCGGTAACTCTATCTTCCCTCTACTTGTCTATAACAATAACTTACAATTTCTTCACAACTACTGGTGAAATAGGCAGGAAAATCACTATTCTCAATTTGCATATGAAAAAAACTGAGTCTCATTTCTAAAATACGTAGAAAACTGATTCAAATTTATAAGAATATAAGTCATTTCCCAATTGATAAATTGTTAAAGGATTTGAACAGGCAATTTTCAGATGAAGAAATCAAAGCTATGTACAACATTTGAAAAAATATTCTAAATCACTATTAATTAGAGAAATGCAAATTAAAGCAACTCTGCAATATCTTATACCTATCAGATAGATCATCTAAAATGTTGAAAAAGGAAAATAATAAATGTTGGAGGAGATATGGAAAATTGAGACATTAATCCAGTGTTGATAGAGTTGTGAACTGATCTAATCATTTTAGAGAGTAATTTGGAACTTTGCCCAAAGGACTACAGAGCTGTGCATACCCTTTGATCTAGCATCACCACTACTAGGTTTGTATTTCAAAGAAATAAAGGGAGGGAACAATTATACAAGAAATATTTATAGTAGTGGCAAAGAATTGGAAATTGAGGGGATGACCAGCAATTGATGAATGGCTAAACAAGCTGTTGTAGTATGTGATTGTAATGGTTATTGTTGTTTGTCCTTTATTCTTGAAGAGGATCATGACATCAGAGAGGTGATGATGGAAGTGCATTGGATTTAAGTAAGAGACTGTTGCAAGGTCGCCTGCCTCTTCCAAAACTCCTCTAGAACTAACTGGGTCCAGTGGCCAGATACAGATCAAGACAATTGGAGATAGACCTGGTTGCAGTAGATCTTGGCATTTTAAAGCTAGTCTCAGTTTGATTATTACCATATAATAATAATTAGCTAGTGGGTTTCAGGAGGAAAAAAACTAGAAAGACTTATATGAACTGAAACAAAATAAAGTGAGCAAAACCAGAACACTATACATTATAATAGCAATTTTGTACCATGATCAGGGGTGAATGACTTAGCTGTTCTCAGCAATACAGTGATTCAATTCAGTTCCAAAGGACTCATAATAAAAATTGATATCCACCACCAAAGAAAGAATTTGATGGAGTCCAAAAGCAGATTGAAGCGTACTATTTTTCACTTTCTCTATTTTTTAAGGGTTTTTAATCCCTTTTTAGTCTGTATTCTTTCACAACACAATTGATATGATAATATGTTTTGTATGACTGAAGAGATAATCTATACAAAACTGTTACTGTCTCAAGGAGAGGAGAAGGGAAGAAGAGAAAGAGAAAATTTAGAACTCAAACAAATTTTTGATGAATGTTAAAAAATTATTTTTACATATAACTGGTGAAAAAAATAAAACATTATTAAAAGAAAAAAAAATAACCTCAGGGAGGTCAAGATCAAGTGATTTACTCCAGGTTGCATAGCAAATTAAGAATCAAGGACTGGAACATGGATTGTCTGATTCCGATTCCAATGTTCTTTCCCTTCTTTTTTAAAAAATAAAAACAATAAATAATTGCATTCCCAAAAAAGCATCCCTAGTCCAATATAAATGCTATCAAATTATGTTGTTGAAAAGGAGAAGGCAAAATAACCATCTTTACCTTGGACTATGTAAATTAATATTTGGTATAGTAAGAAGTAAACTGAGTTTGGAATTGAAACCATCTACCAGTTACATAAGGCCTTCTCTGGGTCCCATCTTTTTCATTATTTGCCAAATGAAAGAGTTGAATTAGATGACTCCTTCAAACTATAGAATAGAAGTTGTTGATCTGGAGGCTTCGGACTTTTAAAAATATATATTTAGATAAATATAATTAAATATCATTTGTTTCCTTTATAACCTGTGTATTTTATTTTATGCATTTATAAAAATTCTAAGAAGAGGTGCATAGGCTTTATCAGACTGCCAGACATAAAAAAGTATCAAAAACTCATGTCTTAGAGCCTAAGAATTAAAATGAGCCTTTGTTTTAGATCTGCTCCCAAAACTGTTGAACAGAAATCTAGAATTATGAAACTGTGAGGTTTTATTCTTTATTTTTCAGTGAACACAAAGAATTCAGCACCAAAGTCTAATATTTCCACTCTTTTCCATGTCTTCTAAATGTTGTTTACAAACCTTTCATTAATATGGAATTGTTCTTACACTGTATATTTCTACTGAAACAATTTTTGTAGAAGTCCTGAGTTCATGCTAAGCATGGGAGCCTCCTACTCAAAACAGAAACCAATATTTGTGCCAAGTTCTGATAAAGTAAATCCAAAAGTTCCAACACAAGGATTTTCTAGTATGACACTAATAGCCAATTCGCTCACAAACAATCCATTTTTACAAGTCCTTTGTGACTTTTTGCCTATTACTGAAATCATACATAATAGCCAAAAGGCCAATTTTGATTGCTAGACTAATTCAAACCTTCTCTCTTGTTTATTTTGTTTCTGAAGTTTAACTATTATTAAGTCATCTCTATAAAAGATTTAATGCATCCAACACATGAGAAAATAAAGGCATATATAACATAAAACTAATCCATACTGTCATTCAAAAAAGATCTGTACACTTAATCTTTGGAACTGGGAAAGCAAACATCTAGTTACACCTGACAGTTTAAATTCACAAAATAAAAATGATGATTTGTGTGTAGATTGTTGCCCTTTACCCAGATTATATGATGAAATGCATTTGAAAGTTTCATGAACAAAGCTCTTAGCATTTGGTTATTTTAGCATATTTTCAGTGACTTTTTAGTTAGAAAGTCTATGCTAATACAAAGTTGTTTCAATAAACCATTTCAATCCCTTCAGGTAATCTTTTATGAAATATTGTTACTCACTGATGAACAACTGAAAAAAAAAGGTACTCACAGAAAAGTGAATAAATGAAGTAAATCAAAAGGAACAGTCTGTTTTAAAAGTTTCTAACTCTAAACACTTAGTTAATACTTCTTCACTGATTGATTCATCTCATAATACCATTAGTACCAAAATTAAAAAGTAAGATAGCATAGATTGTGGAAAGAGCCTAGTACTTAGTCAGAAGACCTGAGTACTAGACTGTAATTTCCTAGCAATGTCACATTGACCACATCAATTAACATCTCTGAACCCTAAGTTCATTAACTATAAAATGGGGAAATAATAGTTGAACTATGAATTTATGGGAAAGTGTTTGTAATTTTGTAAAATCCCTCATACACATGTATACTGTAATCATTAAGCAATTGTTACATTAGTATGTTCCGAGGGAGAATGTAAGAATAAAATGAGATAATAATAATAAAAATGCTTTTCAAATCATAAAACAATATATATATATGCTAGCTATTATTATTATTTAAATTTTGTGTCTCCCTCTACTACATATTATCTAAATGTTTATCTATAAATACCCAGAACTCATAGTAGATATCAAAATTTCTATTCAATAAAAACTAAATAGAGAAAGTGAATAGAAAAGGAACTGAGCTTACTTTTTTTAGCTATGTTTTTAAGTTATAGCAGAAGCTATAAGAAATCACATATATTTCTCTTGTGAACTATATAGTATAATACTTAAATTTTGATTGTTTCTATTAGCATATGCCTTCCAATAATGCATATTACAATGCATTTGTGCCTGCTTATACTTTGGGACTCTCATCTACATCTATTCATAAGTTCACCATGAGAAGTCAAACCAAGATATTACAGATTCTTCCATTTATTCTTTTGACAAAAGCATGCCAATGGAGTACATTGCTTATGCTTAATATGGTCATTCCAACCTATGTTAAGCATAGGCAGAAAATTAAAATTAACCTACCATCAAAATATATCTTTGAGAATCAGTTTTTGTCAAGTAAGTTAATTAGTAGTTTGTTAATATTTTATTCAAGGAAAAGGTTTTGTAAAAATCATGAATTAACAATCATGAATTAACTAGAGTTAAATGGGACTATGAGAAAGAAAGATTTGGATGGTATTCAATGTCCGAGAATTATCATTAAAAGAAATTAAGCCCTTTACAACATTTCAATTCTAAATGATTTGCAAGACTAGCCTATAAAATGTGTAGCAAAGCATGTCCACCAAGAACTACAAAATGTATGTTCATATATATATATATATATATATATATATATATATATATATATATATATATATATATATATTCAGTCTTTAAGTCAGAAATACAACTCCAAATGTGAAAATATGGTAGCCTATTGAAATCTGTTGCTAACTATACAAATTGCTTACCATAAATAGCTTCTTCAGGGTCTCTGAGAAACAGCTGTATGAAGCTTCTGCCAGGAAGAAGCAATTAAAATTACAAAAACATCTTTTTTGGTGGGGAGAGAAAGTTTTTTCTGTTTTTTCTTTCTCAGTAACCTCAGAAAACTACCAAAACTTGACACATTTCATATCAATTAGAAAATTTTGTTCTGGTGAAAACTTAGGAAAAAACTTCATTTAAAGTGACTGGGGGTGGGAAGTAAAATGGGGTGGCTATATCCTTAGGCTAGCAGATGTGCCTCATTATACAGTTCTGCAAATGAACATAATCCTAGAAGTCAGGAAACTAATAGAAGGGGGAAAATGACCCTAGCAGATGTTCATTAGTTCATCCCTTGCTCCTCTCCTCCTCTGTTCTAGAATAACAATTTAACAAAGTGATGCTGGATGACTATCAGTGTTTATAATAGCCAGAAAATGGTTCATAGCCAAGATGAATTTTCTTGTACTAAATCATTCTGAAAAGATGTTCTATAACTTCCCATGCAATGGGGTCAGACAATCAAAGCTTGAGAACTAGAAGGGATATCAGCTATCATCTGATGCCACCTCATCATTTTACAAATGAAGAAATTAAGGCCCAGAGAGCAAAGTAATTTACTCAACATCAAAATGGATAGCATGTAACGAAGCTGAGATTTGGAGCCACATCTGCTGATTCCACATCCAGAACTCTTCCCACTACATAGTGCTAATTCCTACTAAAGAAGCATGGTTAAGAGACAGGTAGTGTAGTGAATAGAGTGCTAGATATGGAATCAGGAAGACTCACTTTGAATTATGATTGGACAGCTTCCATTTTTTTCATCTATAAAATGAAGATAATAGCACCTACTTCTTAGGGTTGTTTTGAGAATCAAAGAAGATAACACATAAAGTGCTTTGCAAACCTTAAAGTGCTATCTAAAGTTCTCATCAGCAACCACCTCACTATTATTATTATTATTATTATTATTATTATTATTATTATTATTATTATGCCAAGACAATACTAATAACATCATTTTTTTCAAAGTATGCTTCTATCAAAAAAAAGACAAAGTTAAATTCCAAAGGTAAAAAGAGAATAAAGGTGATGAAAAGATACCCAATTCCCAAAGAAACCAAAGACCCAGAATGGAGCAATTATAGGTGGTGAAGAGAGGAGAGATAAAATGGGAAAATTAGAAAAGTGCTTGTTTTAGAGTCAGAAGACCTGGCTTCAGGTCTCAGTTTTGCCAACTTACTACCCATTTTGACTTCCAGTAAGTCACTTCCTTCCATGTGTGTTCATTTCCTGATCTATAAAATGATAATTGTGAAGATTTCTTAGGTCCCTTCTAACTCTAGCTGTAACTCTAGCTCTAGCTCTAATTTTATATAGTTTAATGGGAAAAGCCTGGAATTCTAATTCACACACAAGAAAATTTTTAACTATTTATTTACTTTGTGATCCTGAGCAAGTTGCTTTCTTTCCCTCTAATTTTCAACTTGCCCATCAATTCTAAATCCTCTAATCCTATGATCTCTAAGATACCTTACTGTTTTAACTCCACATAGCCCAAGATTCAAACAAATCTTTTCAGATTAAGACAGGAATGAGAACTCCCAGGTATGAGTATTCATCATCTTCAGCAAATCATATATTTTGATTTGTTCAGTCTTCTAGATAGGAATTATATATGTCTAGAAGACAAGGGCATTATGAAGACCAAGCTTGCAAAATTATCTAGAGTCTATATATTGTTCCAACAGTCCTCAATTTATAAATGATTATGATCCAAATATTTTATTTACAAGTTGTGCTGATTAGATTCCCAAACTAGTACAACAATAAGCCTATTTAATCCATAAATATAGTCTAATTTTGAGGAACTATTGCTGGATTAAGAAGAACTGGAACACTTGTCCGCACCTTTCTTCACTGAGCATGTGGTCCAAATCAGTTCCTCTCAAATGAAAGCTAGAGGGGCTACAACTCTTTTTCTCATACTCTTTGTCCCAGTAAACCCACAAACCAGCATCTCATTGATGAATTAATTACTGTTTAGATTAGGGTCCATGTTTAGTTCTCCACAAAGATAGGGAGTAAAAAGATTCTCAATATATAATATTAATCAGATATGGGATAAGTATTTCTTAGACACAAAAGAAATATTCAAACGCACAAATTATTACATATTAACAAATGACTTAAGGCAGGATTCAATAATTTAGCCCATCACTACAACTATAATTTCTCAGAAGGCTGATACTTAGACCTCAGAACAGAAAACAGTTTGCAGAACTGCTAATTAGGCATTTTACATTTGGCCCAAGTTCTAAACTATCTCCTTCAAAGTCTATCTCTCATGGTAAATCAGTCCAGAGATGTGGCTTCTGTCTCCTGGTATTGTGTTCTCCAATACAGAACCTTCTCTTGTTTCCAGTCAATTCTTCATTAGAGTCACTATCTCTCCAATTCAGGAGATTCCTTCTAAACCTAAGCATGTCAACTTCAAAAACAATGTTTAATCACCTAATGAGAAAACATAAAGCAGAAAAGGCAGGCAAGTATCCAGACACAAACTCTCCTAGTTAAGTCCATTATCTATATTAGAGTTGCCTTTACAAGAAGTCCAGGGATTTCTTGTGTAAAAGTAAAGCTCTACTTAAAACACACACACACACACACACACACACACACACACACACACACACACACACACACAACACAAAGAGTCAAAGAAAGTGAACCAAAATCAATCTCTTTTTTTAAATAGTGTTATACCTGACTCCTCTGTCACCATCTCAGAAAAAGGTATTGAAGCCAGGAACTAACCAAGATTTGTCGCCTTTTCAATCCTGTGTTAACTCACAGATAAAAGCAACCAGAAGTCATTATCTCATATGAACCCAAGTACTGAGCCCATAAACATCTTTGATTGGAACCAGAAATGACAACTCTGAACACATTCCATATTTTGGTCCCCCTTACACCAGGATCATAGGATTGGAAGGGCTATTAGAGGCCATATGATTCTACCTTTATCAGTTTATAGATGAGGTAACTGCCCTACAGAAACAATCACCATTTTATATTTAGTATTATAAAATGTTATCAAAAGTTCCAACTAGGGGTGCAGACACTCTCCATATAACATCAGGGCTGCTACTAAAAAACTCCTCAGCATTTGCTAAACAATAGCAGGATTTTCTCTGACTTCAGGTTGCTGAGCAGCATTTCTGTGCCCTGAAATAGTTTCTCATAGGAAGAGTGGTGAGAAAATGGGTCCATTAAAGTGAATACTAGCTGGTAATAATAAGCAGAGGCAAAGAGAATGATTTATAAGATAGTAAGAATAGTAATGCGATGGAATTTTCCTTCCTACCTTTTCTTCCTTCACACAATAAGCCTTATCTTATATGACAGACCTCACTATTAAAAAGTCAAAGTGTAAGGAATGACAGGATAGGCTCTAGTTTCTACAATACTAGGAACTGACCCAATGTCTGCAAACTAAACTGCTGAAATTGTACAATACTGGAATATGTTGAGGATATTTCAGTGAGTAAAAGTTGAAGAATGATGGAGGCAATATAGGAGAGAGGAAGAATAAAGCAGGAGTTCTGAACAGAAGCATTTAGACATAGTTATCATCCCTCCTCCTATCACCCACAATCCAGACAACTGATAGGGCAAGCTCCAAAAGGTTGTTCCATAGAAAAAGAATTAAATGTCTTCTGTTTGAGCCCAGCCAGCAGAATTAGAAACACTTAAGAGAAATTGTAAAGAGGTAAATAAATTCAGGTTTGATATAAGCAAAAAACTTTCTAACAATTTGAGCTACTCAAAGGTAGAAAGAGCTATACCTCAGGAGGAAGTGAATTCACTCTCAGTGGAATTCTTTATGAAAAGCCTAGATGACCACTTGACAGGGAGAAGAAATTCTAATTCAAGTATGGGTTAGACTAGCTGGCCACTGAGAGTTTGTTGTTTCTGTGTTTTGTGGAGAGGAGATTATAAAGGAATGTTGGAGGTGGTTTTTGCTTTTCCTTCCCTTCCCTGTCCTCTCTAATTCCATCTAGCTACCTCTCCCAGGCACAAGATTGGTATAAGAAATAGAGGAGATAAGGAAAAGAAAAGCAATATTAAGAGTTCTGATAAGCAATAGGAAGAAATTTGTGGCTACAGAAAATATCAACTTGCAGAAAATAAAGAGGACAAGAATGTCTCCATTGTTAGAAAAGGAAAGGGCATTAGTGCTCATATATACACACATATGTTTATACATATATATATGTGTGTGTTTTATAAATGAAAGTATTTCAGACATTCATAAATTAAGAGCTACTTAAGTTCTAATTGGGAGAAAATACCGTAAACAGAATTTTTTTTATTTCCTTACAGAAGACAAAGGAAAACTTTTAAGCATTGTTATGTAATTAAACCAATTAGACTCAATTATCTTTTACACAGTTAAGGTTCTGTTCAGTTAACTAAGTCATGTCCAACTTATCTTTTCTTTTTTTTTTTTTTCCCTGAGGCTGGGGTTAAGTGACTTGCCCAGGGTCACACAGCTAGGAAGTGTTAAGTGTCTGACTGAGACCAGATTTGAACTCGGGTCCTCCTGAATTCAGGGCTGGTGCTCTATCCACTATGCCACCTAGCTGCCCAATGTCCAACTTTTCTTAAGCAAAGATTCTGATCAGTTTGCTATTTCCTTCTCCATTTAGATAATTCAACAAATATTTACTAAATACTTAAGGTATAAGCACCTAAAGTTAGGCACTGGGAGGAAGGAAAAGAGAACAAAATCCTTATTTTCATTGACTTTAAAGTCAAGTAGGAAGGTATGATGCATTGACTGATAACTATGATACAAACTAATAAGTGATTTGTCTATTACAGAATAACAAATAAATTTCTATGAGAAGTGAAAAGGTTGAACATTGTTAAATGTGGAGATCAGGGAAATCTGCGTATGAATTGGCATTGAAAGATGAATTGGAATTCAATAGTCAGAAGAGAAGATTATTAGGACCGGGTGAGCCAAAGCAGGAAAAGTGCAAGGCATGATCAAGAAGCCGCAAGTTGTCTGATCTTGCTGCAATGTAGACTATACGGAAGGAAAAAAGACATCATAAGGTTGGAAAAGTCAGGGAGTTCCAGGCTGTGGAGGAGTTCAGAATATTTTTTTCTGAACAGAGCAACAACATTGAGAGGAAAATTAGTTTGGCAGGTGAGTTAAAGAATGGAGACTTGGACTTGAGCAGAGAATTGAGAAAACTTGATGGATTATTTTTATAACTGAGGAAGGGATTAGAATTGACAGTGGAAATAAAGAGAATAGAAATGCAAGAGATATGTCAGAGATAGACTCCACAGAATGTATTAAGTGACTAGATGAGAAAAGTTAGGTAGAGAGGAGTCAAATACAGAAAAGGATAACTAGTCAAACAAATAGTCGTTATAATGAATATTATGATGAAAGAATTTATACTGGAACTTGCTCTGTGTTGTTTTATCCAAACCTAACTAAGAAGCCATGCCTCAATTTTCTTTTTTTTCTTTGCAAGGCAATTAGGGTTAGACTTGCCCAGGGTCATATACCTAATAAGTATTAGGCATCTAAAGCAAGATTTGAACTCAAGGTCCTCCTGACATCAAGGCAATTCACTACACCATGTAACTGTCCCTCTAGGCCTCAATTTTCATGGAAACAGAATAATTAATAGCTTGCTCTAAATTAACTAGAAATAGAGCTCATCTCCCTTCTTTCTTCTTTCTTTTCCTTCATTCTTCTCTTTAACCACTTACAAGTGGTTTCTGACAACTTATAAATATAACCAAGGTGAAATATACATCTATGCATGCATGCATACAGCCCCTCTCTTGGAGAAGTTTTAAAACAAATACATGGAAAATCAACTTACCAAAAATGTACAACATGAAAGGCAACTTACAGACTAAATGCATATCCTTAAAATACATTAATTTGGACCAGCCACTGATACAGAATCATTATCCAGAGTACACTGGACTAAAGTTTACCTTTAATCTATGATAAAAGGAGTTGCTAAATTGCAATGATAGAACCTTAGTGTACGATAGTTAAAGGGATCTTAGAGTTCATTTAATCTACCTCCTTTCATATTATAAATGAGGAATCTAAGGACTAGAGAGAAAGGAAAATGATTTAGTCAGAACCTCCCAACTAGTTGTGAGAGCTGGAACTTGTATCCAACTCCAGTGACTCCCATTTAAAGGCTCTCTGCATTACTCTTCCTTAATAGTGTAATTCCTCAACACCTGAGCCTCTTATTCAGCAAGCATTGTCACAGAATATCAGACTCCCATGTTTGGTTATCTTTTGGGGGAGAGGAGAAGAAGAGAGTAAGCATTTATATAACATCTACTATGTATTAGTTACTGTATATATTGTACACAATAAGGAAAAGGCCAAGATACATAACAAAAGATAAAAGGATTTGTCCTTTCTTGGCTACTAGTGAAGAGTGTTTGGCATTTACATTATTTACCCATTGACTGTACTCCTTTACTTTCTACATATATTCATGTCTGATAAATATAAAACCCAGTTGCCACCTATATCCTTAGTCATTCAAGTTCTACTTTAAAATCCAGCAACAGAAAACTATTTAGTAAATTAGATTTTTGTCAAAGATCAACAGTAATCTTATCTGAAAAAAATAAATATAAAATGATTAGGTTTTTTAAAAAGTCACTTGAACAATCTGGCTTCTGAAACTCATCAATGAACTGAAACCACTCTCTCCAAAGTTATCAATGATCTCTTAATTGCCAAATCCAAAGACCTTTTCTTAATCCTCATCCCTTTGGATCTTTCTACAGTCTTTTATCATACTGATCACTCTCTTTTCTTTGACACTCTCTTCTATCATGCTTTTCATGACATTGCTTTACCTCTTTCCTGATTCATCTCTTAACTGTTGGACTGCTCTTCTCAGTCTCCTTTGCTATAGGGGTACCTCCAAGGCTCTGTCCTGGATACTTTTTTACTCTTCCCTTCCATTTAATTTGATAATTTCATCTGTTCCCATGACCTATTTGTCCAGCTCTTACTTTTTTCCTGACCTTAGGTCATACATCTCCAATTGCCTATTGGATATCTCAAAATGTATGTCCTTTAAAAATTTTAAACTCCACAGTTCAAGACTGAATGCATTATCTTTCCTCAAAAAAATTCCCTCTTCCTAATTTCCTTATTGCATTCATTCTACCAGTCACCCAGATTTACAACTTTGACTTCTCATTCTCACTCACTCACAAAATCTAATCAGTTGTCAAGACCTGGTGTTTCTATCTTGGTAGCATCTCTTACATATATATCTCCCTTTTATTCTCTGAAACAGCTACCATGCTGATGCAGAATCTCATTATTCTACATTTCAACAAGTGCAATAGTCTGCTGGTTAGTCTCCTATTATGTATATATCTATATCTATATCTATATATAGTAATATAATTGTTTGCCTATTCTCTCCCCCATTAGATTATAAGCTAGCTTCTTGAAGCAGGGAATTATTTTTTGGTTGTTGTTGTTATTTTTGTTTTTTGTTTTTCTGCAGAAGTTCGGCATTAGCACAGAACGTGGGACATAGTAGGTGTTTAATAATTATTTGTAAACTAATTATTATCACTTAAAAAAAAAAAAACAGAATGAGAGAAGCCAGAACAAGTTATACCAACAAATCCCATTTTCTTTTGTGATAGATTTACAGAGAATGGCAGAACTAATAGGAACCCTAAAGATCCTTTAATTCAAACTGATTGTTTTTACAGATAATTGAAGTATTTTCTATCTTCAGCATGCAACATAGTGTTTTGCATGTAATGCGCACTTAATAAACACTTATTGAATTGAATTCAATTATAAAATAATTCTCTCAATTTCTCCCCAGAATTACCAAAAGTCACTATATTGTTCAGCTAGTATTGTCTCTTTTTCACTAATTTATGGAGTCACTTTGATTATTAGAACAAAAAAAAGAATCAGTAACGGAAGTTTAACAAACTTCAAAAAAAAGAGGAAACTAGTCAAAAAAAGAGGAAGAAACTACCCACCCAGGATCAGAGACTCAAAAGACAAGAAAAAGCATTTATCTTCTAGGTCTTCTGATGATTAGGGATGTTTGGACCATATAAATAACAGCTCAACTGTCTGATTACATTCCTAGTCACATTACAAGGGAAGTAAACATCCACATTTTTTCCCCAATTCAAACTGACATTATTAAAAGACTGCTATATTCAAGTAACTAAGCTAGTCTACTTTTGCTTTAGATCTAAATCTTACATAATTTATGTCAATGTAATACGGATTATGATCATATCATACCCTTAAAAGCTTTTAAATCCACCTTACTTTTACATCTTCCAAAAAAAATACCCAGGTTGAGTGCAATAAAAGTAGGATTGTGTTAAAATATGTTTAAATGGGTTTCTGAATCACTTCTAGAACATTCTAACTTAGCAAAATGTATCTCAATCAAATATTTCCCTGCTAATCTGTTTTTCTCTCTTGCTGATGAAATGATAAAATGCAATGGGTCATTTTAAAAATAACTAAGGACCCATTTTGATAACAGTAAACTTCTCAATTCAAAAAACATTCCACAAACATTTATCAAGCACCATCTAGGCACAGAATAAATCCAATATAAAATGAGTGAGTTTTTTAAAAAGAATAAAGTTAAACTCTAAACTGCAAAATGTTTATTTGGATGAAGGGGGGAATTATAAATGTTAACAAAATAATTGTAGTATCACAATTTTTTCTATGTTTCCCTTTAATCATTTTTTATTTGTTTATTCACAAGAATTTATTGCTATCGTCATGTGCTATGTAGAACTAATCAGTGTACATTTTTTTCATATTCTTTATTTTCTCATTCTTTCTTTTGATTTTTCCTAGATTTTAGTGTAGTTTTTATACCTGTCATTTGCCATGGCATAATGGTATTCCATTGCATTGATATGTCACACTTAAGTCACGATTCAATTGCTGAGCAGACAAACTAATAATGTCAGTTTCCTAAGTATTTTAAGTGAGAACAAGTCTCAGAACTAAGAAAAGAAATAACCCACTCTCTTTTTTTTTACTTGGGTCACGTTAATACCTTTGAGACTAATGATGAAAAGGCTTGTTACCCATCACTGTTATATAGAATTCAGTATGTCTCATAAAACCTCATGTATAGAGGCTTCATCTCATCCAAAAACAAACAAACAAACAAACAAACTCACAAATAACTGAAATTTAAGATTCGAGTCCATTTTTGTCTCCCTCAAGACTAGACTAAAGAATTGACTGAAAGCTACCTAGTTTATATGAGGTGCTGATATAAGCATAAATAGATAGATAATGTTTATAAATAGAGATATCATAAATATATACATATATGTAAAAGTTATATGTGATATATGTGTTTATGTGCATACTCATATATGTATACTTAAGAAATTATCTATTTTCCTAGCTTTCAATAGGGGAAAAACAATAAGTTATTTTAGTGCTGTAGTGATAGCCATTAAAACAAGTAAAAACCTATGTCTTTATGTTTTAGACTTGAGAATATATACCTAAGAGGTATATTTAACTATAGAAACCACAGAAAGTGCTAAAACTCATGTCTGAGAATTTAGCTCTCACTATATGAAATCATACTTTTCCAAACTTTTCACACTGGATAAAATAATCAAAATAATTCAATTTCACATATATACACATGCTAGAATATAAATGATCACTGAAAATGGAATCTCAAAACATTTTGATGAAGGAAACATGCACACAGCTTATGATATTAGTTTGAAATACTGAGGCTATATGAGATATATGAGGTACTATGAGCTATTCAAAGACAAAACGTGTATTATATACATTTGACTTCACATGTCCCCCAAGTTTCCCCAACTGACATACTTCTGAATACAAATGAAAAATGTTGTTGGGCTATTCACAGAAAAGATGAATATGTAGCATATAGCAGACACATATCTGCTGCTGACTTTATGAGACAAAATAAGCAAGGGTATAAAAATTGTACAAGCAGTACACTCTGGCTAAATTGAATGCAATTGATCTAAGCAGCTCAAAAAGGTATCTCAAGTCTTGCAGTTAAGTTATGAGAATAATGCTCTGTTTGAATCAGTCAACACTCATTTATTAAGCATTAGTAAGTACTGGGAACATAAAGGACAAAAATAGTCCCTGCCCTTAAAGAGTTCACATTCTAATGGGAGAAAGAAAAAAAAAAAAAAGATGTTGTTACTATTATAGGTCATCCTTTGTACTTGAAGAGGGCCAATGATATTACAATATTGGAGTGAAGGTACAGTATGTTCGACTGTGGCTAATCAATCCAACATGAGCTTAGAAGACTGTACCACAGGTTGGGCACAAATCGTTCATTTGAACATTTGGGATGGAGATATTTAAATTTGTGTATCTCACAGTTCCTTTACTCCTTTGCTCATGAGCACAACACCTACTTTGAAATAAAAGATATCTACGTGGCAAATGGAAGATATTTTAGAATAAGGTGCTTCTCAAAAAGAGCATTTTAGTAATAGAATCAACTTTTCATTGAATAAAAATCACTAACATGCTTCCCCTCTTAAAACTTCCCAAATCTAGAGTTTGTTAGACTTGACTGTACTTGTTTCATAACATCATAGAATATTTCCAGGATATAACACAGGAAATTAAAAGTGCATATTTTTACAGATGTGGTTTTCTACAATCTACTATGAATAATTTGAGGGAATAACAATTTCTAGTTCAAATGTGCTAAAAATTATTTAGAGTTTTATAATAAGAAATCCAAGAAAAGGAATTTCCACTTTCAAAAATGTATAGAAACTAATTTTGCAGAAAATAATGATGTAAAGCACTGAAGAAATCTATGTATGGTGAGAATAAATTGAAATAATTTCTTTCCCACCATGAGAAGTGTGTGTTCTTTATGGATTCTGCTAATGGCAGCATGTTAGGTAACTAAGCTTTTTTAAGCTTGTTGCAAGATTACTAGTTTTTTTAATAATGCTTTTTGCTTAAATAAACTTAAAACACACAAGAGTACCTCAGATATTGTGGGAGTATTTTGGATAGATCCTTAACAGAAATGGTAATATAAATAAATCAGTAAATAAATAAATGTCTCAAACCAAAGGCTAGATTAAAGGGGGGGAAAGGAAGGACAAAAGGGTGGGAGATGGGAATGGAAAGTATTTTAGAGGTCAAATTTGTGCAGCTAGGATTCCTGCCAAACAACAGTATGCTGCCCTGTAAACAAAGTCTGAATGGAGTCTTCATAACTCATGAGACCATAAGAAAATCTATAATTAAAGTATGTTTTCAACAAATCTTGACAACTTTCCCTTCAAATCCTTTCTCCTCTTCCTCGTTTGTTGTTTCCAGACACTTCCTGGAATACTGGTTATCAAAGCCATAATATCTAGCCTAGTTGATAGAATTCTATGCATAACATTTTATATTATCCTTACTAAACCATATAGCAATAAGAATAAGGCCAATATCATTATTTCAACAACACAATACATTTATTTATTTATTTATTTATTCTAGGAGAACAAATGTAAGACAAAGATAAGAACAAATGCAAGATAAAAACAGAGTATGATGTCTTATTTGGAACTGATCACTATCTAAGGCCTCTGCACAAGTGGAAGACTCTAAACACCAATAACACCAGATTTAAATCATACTGAATTTATAAAAAGTGAACTGTATATAAAAACACTAACCTGTGATCAGAAAGAATTCAGAGCATACAACATTTAGGCACTATTGATTTGTTATTACAGATGATTAACCCAGAAATTCAATTTTATTTTAAAACATCTCTTCCTAAAAAATTGTTCCATGAAGAGCTGAATTCAAATCTGGCATCAGACACTTACTAGTTATGTGATCCTAGGCAAGTCATATAACCTCAGTTTCCCCTAACTGTAAAATGAGGACAATAATAATAATACCTAATCTCCCATGCTTGTGAGGATCAAATGAATTAATAATTGTAAAGCATTTAGCACAGTGCCTGCCTGGTACATGGAAAGTACTATGTAAATGCTAGTTACAATTATTACTATTATTATTATCATCATCTTAAGCTAGCTCTTCCTGAAGTCAGAAAAAACGAATTCAAATCTTATCTCAACTGTGTGATCCTGGGCAAGTCATTTAATCTCACTTTGCCTCAATTTCCTCATCTATAAAATGATTATAGTAGTACCTGCTTCACAGGGTTTTTGTGAGAATCAAATGAGATAATCATTGCAAAGTGCTTACCACAGTGCCTGGGACTTAGTAAATGTTAGTAAATGTTGGCTATTAATTGTTACCATTATAATAATTATTATCTCAATTCTGTCCTGTTACTAATATATAGTAACAGTAACACTGATGTTTTTCCTCTGAAACTTGCAAAACTTCTATTTCAATTTCAATAAATATTTATTAAGTTTCTGTTGTATGCAAAATTCTGTGCTCCAATGAATCTATCTTTAGGAAAAAAATTTCATTATCTCAAATTATTCTTATAAGTCTATATCCATCATGAGAGAAAAGGAGAAATCCATATGTCACCATGTGAGACTGAATGAGGAAAATTTAAGGAGAAATTGCATGCATA
Organism: Sminthopsis crassicaudata; assembly: GCF_048593235.1. Lineage (NCBI taxonomy): Eukaryota > Metazoa > Chordata > Mammalia > Dasyuromorphia > Dasyuridae > Sminthopsis > Sminthopsis crassicaudata. The sequence goes on from NC_133620.1 coordinate 324,542,033, forward strand.
AAATGAGCATAAAGCCAGGCTATGAAAACAAAAAAGAAACTAAATAATAGAATCTATTACAAAAAATCCCACCCTGAATAGTAGCATTTTAAAAGAACTTCCTAGCTCTTAATTGCCATCAAAGAAGACTCCAACTCACAAAACATTATGCCTATAAGGAACCTTGAAGAGGACCTTGACTGATTCCCTTATTTTATAAAGGAGACAGCTGAAACCCAGATAACCAAAGTTACAAAAGCAAGAAGCTGGAGAACCAAGGTTTGAAATCAAGTCCTGGAATTCCAAATCCAATGTCAGTTTAGATGCACTATGAATCCAGTCTCTTGTTTCACTAACAAGGACAAAGCTGCTCCCAAAGGGGAAGTGATCAAAGACACAAAGACAAAAGAATATCCAGTATAGCACTGTTTTCACTTTCTTTCCTTAACTTATACTGTGCTGACCTTTATTTAGGCCTCTAGGTGGCATAGTGTATAGAGTGCAATGCCTAAAATCCCTCAACTCATCTTCATTAAGTTCAAATCTTACCTCAAACATTTACTAGCAATGTCAATTAACCCTGCTTGCCTTAGTTTCCTCATCTTGAAATGAGAAAGAAATGGCAAACTATTCCAGTATTTTTGCTATGAAATTTTCAAATGAGGTCATGAAGAGTTGGACACAACTGAAAAACAATTTGTATTTGTAAATGTTTCTTGGTAAAAGTGTTCTTTGTTTATTTTATATCTGTATCTAACCAACAAGCTGATAAAACACCCAGTGTTTACTATTAGCTTCTGTGTATAGTCAGCACTCAGGAAATATGGATGGATTAATTTTTTAAGTAGGAATAGAACTAATCATCTCCCTTGCATGCTTCTCCTTGCCCTTCATTCTCACAAAGCACATATCCACATCCACATACATCCACACAAAACAGATGTTCCAACATACCAGAATAACTCTACCACAACCACAATTTAGTTCTTCATCTTATGGACAAAAGAGAATGTTTATCATGTAGAACATTAAAAGACTAGAACTAAAAAGACTGTGTGTACTGTCATGTGGGTGAGGTTAGACAAGCAAATGGCTGTGTTTAGAATTCTAATAGCATACAGAAAGCAACACCTTCTTGCCCACAGAACTACTTGGTAAAAGCTAGAATTCTCATAAAGTCCCATTTAACAAAATGTATTTGTGCTAGCTTCTGACAATCTGGGCTGGTCCCTCCCCACTCCCCCCCAAAAATAAAAGAAGCAAGAAGTAAATGTTTTCTTATTGACATTGAGGTACTGCAAAATTTAACATTTAAAAAATAGATTAGGGAATCTGTTTTCACTTTAGGCACATTTTTAGAGGAAAAAAGGTGCTGTATTTATTCATGTCACTAGCAAGTATGAAGCACTAATGTCTTTATAGACAGAGCACCTAATATGTCTTTCTAATATTGGTTTTCAAAGCCTGCTTCTCAGATCTTAATTGTCAAACAAATCATAGGGAATTCCCTTAGACACTGTCCTGAGTCTTCTCTTCCCCCTTCCTGTAGTGGTCTCTTTTACTGTCATATGTTTAATTATCATCCCTACTCAGATCATTTGATCCTTATAACACTGGGAAGTTAAGTGTTATTATTATACTTATTTTACAGATAAAGAAACTGAGGCAGAGGCTAAATGACTTGCACAGAATAACAATAGCTAGTAAAGTATCTGAGGCTGGATTTTAACTCAGTTAAATCAATAATAAATCTGAAAATTATAACAAGTAATTTTCTTTATATTAGAATACAGATCGGGTATTTTATGCTCAGTCCCTTCTGTTTGTTTTTCACAAATAAGTTAAAAACCAATAAAAGCCAGATTCCTCAATATTCAATGAGGTTATAACTTCATTCAAAATGGAAATTTAAAAGCAAATTCAATTAATACATTTGCAATTATTATCCTAATATGGGATACTTTTAAATTACACATAAGCCAAACTATTGAGCTAGCAAATACATTTTAATGTTCCTAATGTGTTTAGATTTGAAACTGACCAAAGCTGAGTGCTTTCAAAAATCTATTTCATAGATTTTAAAATATCAATCTTTCTTATAATATTGGTCACTTTCTTTTTCTTTTAATATGCCTCCCTGCCTTTTTTTAGTAACATATAAAATCTCCCAAATTTTTATATCTCTGGTTTAACAAGTTAGGTTCTGTAATGCTGGAGAAATTGAAGCAAGATAGAGATTAGAGAGTTTTTAATATTTTATTTGGGTTTCTGAGAGGGAGAGATAGTCTAGAGGCAGAGCAGAATCCATCCTGCCTCTAGGGCTGAAATGAACTTTCATCCAAAAATCCAGCCTCAAATGTGAGATTCCAATGAGTTTTATATATATATGGCTCTAATATCAGGGGAGACAAAGGCAAGGGATGGAGTCCAAACATTGGTGAACCCAGGAATTTCCAGGAACAGATCATCAATCTGGTTCTGACGGGGTATGGGGTGAGGACCATAAATTCTGATAATTTAGGAGGAATTAGGAGCCAGGATGTCTGAACTAGAAGATCTTTCCCTTATCTGACATTAAACATTTATAGTTTATGACCTTAGCCAGCCCTAAATTATATCAGTCCTAATAGTCAGGAAGGTGTTACAACCAGGGGGATTGAGACAGAACAATTCAGGGAAACTGAGGTAGATTAATTAGGGAAACTGAGGCAGGACAATAAAAGGAAACTGTGGCACAACAGTTCATAAAAAGCATGGGCAAGATGTGCTACTAAATGGAATTCTCAAAATGTCAAAATATTCCTTAACTTCTGTTCCTAAAGCTTTTAATTTCAGGTACTCTTGTAGGAAACTGAATGCCCAAAGAATAGCTTCCTCCTGGAAAACACTGGGATTCACTTTCTCTCCACAGCCTTTCTATTATATGAATTAAGAACACACCATTTTTCATCCCCCACCTTATAACAAATTGTCTCCAGAAGTGTAAAACATGCAAACTACCCCATAGCTTGTCCACTAAATCACAACTGCTACTAAAGCAAAGAATTTGAGAGTGGAAGAGACCTTAGACTAAGTCAATCACCTCATTTTACAGAGAAGCACAGGGAACTTAATTGACACACCCAAAGTCAGCTACTGATATAGAACACAGTGGCATTTGTCTTTTGCCACACTAAATCTCAGTTATGAAATCACAGGACCTGAATCCTAGTCTTCTAACCCAGAAATCCAATTATAAATCTACTCCACCAGTGCCTTTCATCTTGTAGGAAAGGATTAGGCTACTCTATCTATATTTTCTCAATAATCTATGGAGTCTGAAAATTTTGAACTTCTAAAAAGAAGTCAATGAAACATTAGCCTGTTCCTACTGGATATCATAGAATTAGAACTAAGCCTGGTCTCTCTTAAAAAGATAGCATACAGGGGCAGCTAGGTGGCAAAGTGGATAGAGCACCAGCCCCGAAGTCAGGAGGTCCTGAGTCAAATCTGGTCTCAGACACTTAACACTTCCTAACTATGTGACCCTGGGCAAGTCACTTAACCCCAATTGTGGGAGCAAAAAAAAAAAAAAAAAAAAAAAAAGAAGAAAGAAAGATAGTATACACTCTGCTGCAGTTATATGCACTTACATATAAATAATGTATCTTTTTCATTAGGCTAAAACCTGAAGGGATAAAAAAATAATAATAATGTTTAGAGAGATGAAAACCACATTTAGCCAAATTAAGAATATCTATCCTGTTGTCTTCAAAATGTAAGTATGCAAGTAAAACTTTGAAAAGGCTTCTATATTCACGTTGCAGCTTCTCTTTTTATCTAGTTCATAACATAGTAAATAGAATGCTGGAAATAGAGGCTTGATGCTAACTATGACATTTACTTAATTACTTAATTTTTCTCAGTTCTCAGTTTCTTCATCTCTAAAATTGAGTTAATAACATTTATAATCATTATCTCAAATTTCTGCATGAGTTTTAAATGAAAAAAAAATAAGGTAAAGCACTTCAAACACTTAAAGCAACTATACATATACATATATATGTGTGTGTGTGTGTGTGTGTGTGTGTTCATCATGATATTGATAAGAACTCAATGTTTGACAAAAATTGCTGGGAAAATTGGAAATTAATATGGCAGAAACTAGGCATTGACTCACACTTAACACCATACACCAAGGTCAGATCAAAATGGGTTCATGACCTAGGCATAAAGAATAAGACTATAAATAAATTAGAGTAACATAGGATAGTTTACCTCTCAGACTTATGGAAGAGGAATGAATTTATGTCCAAAGAAGAACTAGAGATCATTATTGATCACAAAGTAGAAAACTTTGATTATATCAAATTGAAAAGTTTTTGTACAAACAAAACTAATGCAAATAAGATTAGAAGGGAAATAATAAACTGGGAAAACATTTTTACAGTCAAAGGTTCCGATAAAGGCCTCATTTCCAAAATATACAGAGAATTGACTCTAATTTATAAAAAAATCAAGCCATTCTCCAATTGATAAATGGTCAAAAGTTATGAACAGATAATTCTCAGATGAAGAAATTGAAATTATCTCTAGCCATATGAAAAGATGCTCCAAGTCATTATTAATTAGAGAAATGCAAATTAAGACAACTCTGAGGTACCATTACACACCTGTCAGATTGGCTAGAATGACAGGGAAAAAAGATCCCAAATTTTGGGATAAGAATTCATTATTTGACAAAAACTGCTGGGAAAACTGGAAATTAGTATGGCAGAAACTAGGCATGGACCCACATTTAACACCACATACTAAGATTAGATCAAAATGGGTCCAAGATTTAGGCATAAAGAACGAAATCATAAATAAATTGGAGGAACAGGGGATGGTTTACCTCTCAGACTTGTGGAGGAGGAAGGAGTTTGTGTCCAAGGGAGAACTAGAGACCATTATTGATCACAAAATAGAAAATTTTGATTACACCAAATTAAAAAGTTTCTGCACAAACAAAACTAATGCAAACAAGATTAGAAGGGAAGTAACAAATTGGGAAAAAAAATTTTACAGTTAAAGGTTCTGATAAAGGCCTCATCTCCAAAATATACAGAGAATTGACTTTAATTTATAAGAAATCAAGCCATTCTCCAATTGATAAATGGTCAAAGGATATGAACAGACAATTTTCAGATGATGAAATTAAAACAATTTCCACTCATACGAAAGAGTGTTCCAAATCACTATTGATCAGAGAAATGCAAATTAAGACAACTCTGAGATACCACTACACACCTGTCAGATTGGCTAAGATGACAGGAACAAATAACGATGAATGTTGGAGGGGCTGTGGGAAAACTGGGACACTGATGCATTGTTGGTGGAGTTGTGAAAGAATCCAACCATTCTGGAGAGCAATCTGGAATTATGCCCAAAAAGTTATCAAAATGCACATACCCTTTGACCCAGCCATACTACTACTGGGCTTATATCCCAAGGAAATACTAAAGAAGGGAAAGGGACCTGTATGTGCCAAAATGTTTGTGGCAGCCCTTTTCATAGTGGCTAGAAGCTGGAAGATGAATGGATGTCCATCAATTGGAGAATGATTGGGTAAATTATGGTATATGAATGTTATGGAATATTATTGTTCTGTAAGAAATGACCAACAGGAGAAATACAGAGAGGCTTGGTGAGACTTACATCAACTGATGCTGAGTGAAACGAGCAGAACCAGAAGATCATTATACACTTCAACAATGATACTGTACGAGGATGTATTCTGATGGAAGTGGATGTCTTCAACATAGAGAAGAGCTAATCCAATTCCAATTGATTAATGATGGACAGAATCAGCTACATCCAGAAAAGGAACACTCAGAAATGAGTGTAAACTGTTATTTTTACCTTCTGAATCCAATTCTTCCTGTGCAACAAGAAATTTGTAACTAAAATATATTGTAATATATTTAACATGTATAAGACTGCCTGCCATCTGGGGGAGGGGGTTAGGGGAGGAAGGGATAATGTTATAAAATAAAATAAAAATTAAATTAAAAAAAAAAAAAAGAATGACAGGGAAAGATAATGCAGAATGTTGGAAGGGATGTGGGAAAACAGGGACACTGATACTTTGTTGGTGGAACTGTTAATACATCCAGCCATTCTGGAGAGCAATTTGCAACTATGCTCAAAAAATTATCCAACTGTGCATGCCCTTTGACCCAGCAATGTTGCTGCTGGGCTTATATCCCAAAGAGATCTTAAAGAAAGGAAAGGGGCCTGTGTGTGCAAGAATGTTTGTGGCAGCCCTCTTTGTAGTGGCCAGAAATTGGAAACTAAGTGGATGCCCATCAATTGGAGAATGACTAAATAAATTGTAATATATGAATATTATCAAATATTATTGTTCTATAAGAAATGATCAACAGGATTATTTCAGAAAGGCCTGGGAAGATCTACATGAACTGATACTGAGTGAAATGAGTAGGATCAGGAGATCATCCTATACTTCAACAGCAATACTATATGATGATCAATTCTGATGGATGTGGCCATTTTCAACAATGAGATGAATCAAATCAGTTCCAATAGAGCGTAATGAACTGAACCAGCTACACCCAGCGAAAGAACTCTGGGAGATGACTATGAACCACTACATAGAATTCCCAATCCCTCTATTTTTGTCCACCTGCATTTTGGATTTCCTTCACAGGCTAATTGTACACTATTTCTTTTTTTTTTTTTTTTTTTCCCTGAGGCTGGGGTTAAGTGACTTGCCCAGGGTCACACAGCTAGAAAGTGTTAAGTGTGTGAGATCAGATTTGAACTCGGGTCCTCCTGAATTCAGGACTGATGCTCTATCCATTGCACCACCTAGCTTCCCCCAATTGTACACTATTTCAAAGTCCGATTCTTTTTGTACAGCAAAACAACTGTTTGGACATGTCTACATATATTGTATTTAATTTATACTTTAACATATTTAACATGTATTGGTCAACCTGCCATGGGGGGGAGAGGAAGGAGGGGAAAAATTAGAACAAACAGTTTGGCAATTGTAAAATTGCCCATGCATATATCTGGTAAATAAAAACTATTTTAAAATTTATTAAAAATCATGATGTTGATGATAATAATGATGTTGATTTCAGAGATGCAACATGGCTTAATGAACAATGAATCCTCTAAGCTAAGAAAACCTGGTTTCAAGTCTTGCCTAGAGACTTCTTTATTCCAAATATTCAAACAAATTATTTTTGACCAACCTGTGGTAGATCCTTTTGAACTCATACTAAACTAATCTGACCCAATTGAATACACTGTACTCTGACCCCAACATTGTGATGTCATTAGTCTTTTTCAAGTACAAAGGCCAAACAACAACTATCACCACCAAATGTTCCCTTATGCAATTCTATATAGGAGTAATTTTTGGAATGTTATCTTCTCCAAAGAGTCGATGTTGTAGGTAAACGAAAGGGCAATAATAGAGAGATATATAATGAATGCATAAGACTATAGTAGTATAAAGAATATCATTGTATGTGGTAAGAAATCTAACAGCTGCACTGGTAGCCATGAACTATAAAAAGGCCAAGAGGAAGTCCTCCAGCATGTCAGATAGAACCTCTCTAGAAGATAAACATAAAAACTGTTCATATTGCACAATGAAAAGAGCTACCAAGTCAACATATGCATAAAACCAGTCCTGGTTATGTAAAGCAATATAAGGTGTCTATAAATCAATTCATAAGAAAATTACAAGGCAAATATGGTTTCACCTAAGCAATTTATACAGATTATTGTCTTTATACTGCTAAGTAAGGAAAAAATATGGAAATATAGACTCACCAAAATGTTAATAATCTGGATTAGATCTAATACCTGGGATCTAGTCCCAATCTCCCCCTTCTGAAAAAGAAGTAAATGAGTCTAGAGTGTCACACAGTGAACAGAAACAACAGAATTGGGAATATACCTTAATTCCATCTTGCTCAAGTCCTGACCTTCTGGTGGATGAGCTTCCCAGGCTAACTTTAGTAGCTAAAAGTTTTTCCTTTGTGATATGAACAAATTTTATCAGATTGGCAAATAAAAAAAAAAAAAATCTCCCTTCCCCTTGGCATAAAGACTAGTTTCAAGGGATCATAGAACAGGAAGACCATCTAGTCCAATCATGTTATTGATAAAAATTAAATCTCCTCTGAGGCTCAGTGGAAGTGATTTGCTCAAGGTCACATCTAATTATTGGAAAAGCCAAGATTTGGTCTTGGTGATATCATTTCAGACTTATAAGGGCCCTCAGAAGCAGAAGTATTTGTTACTAGCTAATTTTGTATTCAAGGCCAAGAATACAAAATTGTCTTCCCAGATCCTAACATTGGATTTGATTAAAACAGATGTATTATATATGTATATTTTTCTTCATGCTATCCATTTTATAATTTTTCTAAAAAGCTATGTCATTCCATATCTACCTAACCAAAAGTGCCCCTATTATACCATACCCAGAAAGTGGTCATCAAGCTTTCTAGAAGAACAACTATCTCCTAGAATAGTTTCCTATCCACTTATGAAAAGCTATGATTGTTAGAAAAGTCTTTCTTTTCAAGGAACTTTAAACCACCAATGATTTTAAAACTGTCTCTATTAATCCCAAATAAATGCCAACCAGAGTCAAATCTGGCATTCAAAAGCTGCAGGGAATCCTCAGGAAACATCATTGATATTTCCTCCATTGTTCTATAGAAACAATCCTAGCAGTAAAGAATACTCTTAATAATAATAATAGTTAGCATATTTATAGGACATTATTATTTGCCTTTTACAAATGAAGAGATTGAGGCAGAGACCAAGACAGATAGTAAATATCTGAGGTTGAATTTAAACTCAGGTCTTTGTGATTCCTATATTTTTTCCAATGTGTTGCCTAGCTACTTAGGCTAGGTCTTGAAAGAAATTCTATGAAAAATCCCTGAAGGCCTGAGCTTTTATACATTCATATACATATGTATTTATATATATATATATATATATATATATACATATATATATATATATAAAATATTTGAAAATAAGGATTATGAACAGAAATGATATTGAGAGAATAATTTTAAATGAGAAAAAAAAAAACCTAGAAAGTTTACAACTCCACAAAACAAGACTTACACTTCAATCTCTGCAACCTTCACCTTTTATCTAAATTCCATTTTAGGCTTCAGCAAAATTAGAGCAGTTGCTATAATTAATCTTTTCTAAAATGCTACTTTGCAAGTTAATGTGTATAAAATAAGCCAAGACAAAGCTAAATATCAGCAGGTGTTGGGGTGCTTTGTTGTACAGTTAGTCAAAGGGGAAAAAAGAATACCAATTATCAGCCCTTGACTTCAAAATGAATTTGTTTTACAATCTAAAGTAACTATCAATCCCTCACATTTAATCCAAACGTAATTAGTGATGAATTTAGGAAGGAAAATAATTTTTAAGAGATATGCTAATGTAAAAAACATAAAGCTAAATTTTAAAATCTCATTTTAAAAAATGATTCAAAGTGGCTTAATACCATGCTGAGACATTCCAATTTTTCTTTAAAAAGAGTCAAACTATAAAGAATTTAGATTTTTCTCCATAAAATATAGGTGTAATACTTTAAGCAAACCCCTGTGTATCAAGGTTTTTATGCAAAAGAAAATTACAAATATTTATTAGTTTTGTAAAAGGTTCACAACAGGGCCATTTTGCATATTAAGATCCCCTAATGAATTAAAAATATGATTTAATTTACATAAATTCAGTTCAGTCACAGTTCTTAAGGAAAAAATAAATGGCATAAAGTTTTCATATTTCCTAAATATAGATGTACAGGTAGTATTTTTCTTGTTTTCATGAAGACTTTATTCACTATGAATAACAGAGCACAAAATATCAAAACAAGTTCTCAATCTTTTAGGAAATCAATGTGCCTGATTATTTTCCCTCAGTGAGCAATTTCCTTGGATCTTTCTCAAAGGTCACAACTTCAATGAAGCTGAAGAAAAGTTGGAAAATATATTACTCAGACTAATCCAATCTTTCTAATCTCAAATAGAAAAACTTGATTTCAATTGGAGGGGAAATAGCATTAGAAATTATACTTGTCTAAGAACCAGAATGCAAACTTAATGAACTTGGATAATGAGGCATTTGTAAAAGGTTTTTTACCTAAAGATCTCTTATATAAACCAACTATATACTCAGCAGATAACCTAATTCATTTCTGCAAATGTGTAAACCTAATAGAAGAACCACTTTAACTCAGAAGAAAGTTCATGAAGTTCTTCCAAATTGCTTCAATTCTATTCAACAAACATTTATTAAAATGTACTATGTGATTTAACATGTATTGGTCCACCTGCCATCTGGGGAAGGGGGTGGGGGAAAGAAGGGGAAAAATTGGAACAAAATGTTTTGCAATTGTCAATGCAAAATTACTCATGCATATATCTTGTAAATAAAAGGCTATAATAAAAAAAATGTACTATGTGGAGAGAACTATACTAGATATTAGAGATATAGTTGTAGAGTTATATTATCAACTTGAGTATAAATTCCACAGAGAAGGATGGAACCAAGTTCCCCAATATAATGTCAGAGAAAATAAAATTTAATGAATTAAAATACAACTCTCAAAAAGTAAGTTATGAAATTTTTTTAAAAAGCTTCATTCTAGGTGTGAAAATCATCAGTCACTTAAAATATTAGAGAATTACCTGGGACACTGAGAGTATAACTGAACCCCATCAATATGTGCCAAAGGCAGGAGTTCTAGAATACACGAATCGCTTATTCCAAGTCGAGCCTTCTATTCAAAACACCACATTGTCTCATAATTCTAATATCTATTTATAAATGTCCTTTACTATTTTTGCCTATACAAATTCTGATAATATGAGCAAATTTCATCAGTTTATCATATCCCCTCTAGTTATTTCAATATTTCCCCTATTATAAGTCCCTCGCCTTCTAAACAACATGAGTAAATGCTATAATTATGACTCCCAAGCTTCATTATATTCAAGAGATTCTTGGCAAAGTATCAAAGAAGCACATTCCTAAAAGAAGGAAAGTAGATCTTTTCTTCAGTGTTGAAGAGAAAGACAAATGCAATTTGATTTACCATTTAAATGATAAAAGGCATAACACCACAACCCAATGTACTTTTTTTAATTACTGGAAAATTGATATTCAATAGCAACCAAATGTAAGCAAATGAGCTAATCCATGGGGAAAATACAAAGTATATCCAGCTATGGAATTAACTTTAAAAGCTAAATTTTAAATAGAATGGCCACTTAGGACTGGTTTCTAAATCAAATATTCTAATTCAACTAATTAGAATTTTAAAAGTTGAGGTGTTATGCAAATAAAATAATTTAAAAGTCTGTACTTTTTGACCCAGAGATTTCATTACTAGGTTTGATGAGGTTCAGCTCCCCTGATTCCCTGTCAGTGAGCCAAAAATGATGAGGTTTTGGCACAGGACAGGAAATTGTGGGAACCCCCTTCTAGCGGTGCTGGTCCTTTGTACGAACCTGAAAAGTTAAACTAGCAAAAGAAGTTTATTATTAAAGATCTAGCAGAGAAATCCTCTAGCAGACAAGGTTTCTAGCAAAGGGAGGTCCCTTAATCTGGCGTGATTCCTGCTTTGAGGTCCTCTTCTGCAAAGATTGAGCCCAGCTGCCCCCTTTTATAATTGAAATCTTGGCTAGAAGCTGGGGACAGCTCTTGGTAGGGGCTGGGGGCAGTTTGAGCTGGAATAAGAATAGAAAATCTTATTCATCTCCAATCTTTATAGAAATCTCATCTCCAGCTCAGGCTAAGTAGGAATGGTCCCAGACTCAACTAGTCCCACCCAAATAACAGAATGAAAGCACTTTATCTTGATTCCCTGGGGCAGGTCTCTCAGGGGAGAGCTTCTCTGAAGGCATTCCCAAGCTTTCCCCCCAAAGTTTGAGAGAGAGAGAGAGAGAGTGAGAGAGTGAGAGTTTAAGGGCTCCCCTCATCAGGTATACATCCCAAGAAGGCTATTAATAAGAAGAAAGTGTTTATATACTTAAAAATATTTGTAGAAACACTTTTTTGAGATAACAAAGAATTGGAAACAAAGTAGATGCCTTTCAACTAGGGAATGGCACATGAATGTAATAGAATATTGTTGTGCTGTAAAAAATTATGGAACATGATGAATACAGAGAAACATAGGAAGCTACACTGAAATAATGCAGAATGGAAAAAATATATACACAATGACTACAACATTGTAAGTGTAAAAAACAGGGGAAAAATAAAAAGTGAATGCTGTGAAAGTATAAAGAATAAGCATGGCTTAAAAGAAGAGATATGAGAAGACACTCACACCCTAGCCCTAAATTGGAGATTCACACAAGTGTTAGTTACATTTTGCACATGTTTAGAATTTTTTAAATATATTGATGAGTTATACTGATTTTTTTCCATCATCTTTTTCCTTTGGGGAGGGGAGCGGAGAAGAGGAGGCTTTTAAAAATACTATTTGTTACACAGAATGACTCTGACTCTCTAGGGGGACAGAGGAGAAACTACAGTAACATAAAACAAAATGCATCAATAAAAATGGGGGTTTTTTAAAATTAAATCATCTTTGGAGTTATGAACAAATCTGAAATGTTGTGAGAATGAACTTTTTTATAACTGAACCCAACCTCCACTGAGAAAGCAAAAGATCTCATGAAAAAGAACTCCAGTGAACCGCATTTTTGGCTTTCAAAAAAGCAATTTTCCTTATTAATCAATTTGTAAAAGAAAAAAAAAAAGGGGGGGGGGGCAAAATAGACCCAGAGAGGCAACTATTATGTGTAAAGCCTACAACATTGTGAAACATAAAGATAAAATTTAATTCTTTTGAGAATAAGGTAAAAGGTAGACAGTAATAGCAGAATCCAATCATCGAAACACTATTGGGGGACAATGAAAGTACCTAACTAGAGGGAGGCTCTCTGTCTGAATTGATTCACAGCATGACTGAATTGGTACTAGGCTGGATGAGATTTCATCAACATGAATATTCCATTTTATTGATGTAGATTGAGACTAATCTAAATTTTCTTATCTTGTGATTCTTAATATTTCCTCCTAAAAATCTTTCATAGTAAGTAGGTGGGTTATTCTCTGGTTACCTTATTCATGTGACAAGACTAGCTCACTGCCAATCATATACAATTCCTGTCTAGTAGCTAATTATAGATATCCTATATACATCTCTTTTTCTCAAGATCTTTGGATTATCTTCAATTTTTATTCTTCCAAGACAGTAGATTTTCATGAATCACAACAATAGAACCTAAGAAAATAGTTAATATAAAGGGCCATTCTTCAGTTAGAAGATTTTAATCATTCCAAAACTCCATATAGCACCACAAGGGCAATTCAACTTGTTCTGCTTTTCCTATTGAATTCAGGATTCAGTGTACATATTTATCTGGAGAAGATTTATATTTACTGAGAGAGCAGCTCTATAGATAATCTGCTTACCTTCCTATGATAGCCAAGAGGCTCTAGATACTAAATATTCCTTAAACACTTGACTTTTGCCTTGGTGGAATCCGGATGAAATGTGGAATCCAGGTCAGTGCCCATCAATTGAATTGGTAATAAAAATCAAGAATAGCTAATTGATTTTATACCCATATCAACTCTCTAATGGCAGAATTAGCTATTTCCTAACATAATTTTGTTTGTTTAAATTTTCCAGTTTAGAACTAAGCAGTTTTTTTTTCAGGGCTAGCCTAATCTATGAACAACAATCACAACCAAAGAGCTTGTTATATCCTCAAAAAATGCTTTCAAGATCTATAGCTTCACTTTCATATAATGTTTCTACCTTATAATTGGGAGTCATTCTGGAAGACTACAAAAAGAAGAGTAAGAATAAAAATTTAGAAATGCATGAAGTAACCAAAAAAAGAAGAGAATGAATTAAAAAGACATAATCAGTCAGTCAAAATTGGAATACTGATAGCTTCACCTGAACCAATTTTATCCAATCCCTTTAATCAGAGATCAATTGAAGATAGTCTCTAAGACTTTACTTCTATTTATAATATAATCAATGCAATATATAATCCAGTATGAAACAGAAAACTCAAAATCCATTTTACCTTCTTATGATTTAAAAAGGGAGAGAGAGAACAGGAAAAAAACACTTTTTTAAAATTTCATTGAAAACAAATGTTAAAAATTAAGAGCTTGCAATAGCCATTCCCTAATCAATAAGCCTATTAAGTATTGTGTAACAATCAAATGAAAAATAGCCCCAGATTACTAATAACAAGAGGAATACAAATCAAAACAGAATGGGATTTTACCATACATTCAGTATAATAGCAAATACGACAAAAGATGGGAATAGTAAATGTTTAAAGTTGGGAAACGAGGCACACTCCACAGTGGAGTGATCTGAATTGGTCCCACCATTCTGAAAAAATTTGGAATCATACTAAGAAAAAGATCAAAAATATTTATTACCTGACTACAAGGAAATCAAAGAGAAACATAGATCAAATGTATAACAAAATACTCATAACAGCATTTTTGTGGTAGCAAAATAATCTAAGTTTTGGAAAACTAAACATTTGCCTTTTGGAACTTTGATATGTTCTTCTTTAAGTTGTCTGTTCTTCAAATGAATTTCCATAAACAAATTTAAGTCACTTCCAACTTACTAATCATAACATTACCCTTATTTGCCCCTATAAAACAAAATTTTCTTCCTGCCACATATTTGTAATTATCCAAATCAGCAGGGCTGAGATGATACCTATTCTCTTTGTGACTTGGCAATCAGTTTTAAGCTCTTGGTTATATATAATATAAAATAAAATGGTAAATTTCTATTAGCTTGGTGAGGCATAGTTATTAAAAACTAAACTAATTTTTTCATTCCATATCAAAGAAAGTGTCTTCTTTTCTTTGACCACTTTGTTTAAATTGGTGAATGAATCTGTTTTAACGGTAGCAGCACTTGTAAAGTAGCTAAAAGCCACATTTTATTTACTGATCTTTTACTGTGCTTTGTATCAGAGTTCTTAACAAGATTTTAAAAATCACCTCAGTCTCAATTTGAAGAAGATAGATGATAAATTTATATTGATAATTAAATTGATAAATTTATAATGAAATTCACAGAGAAAAATGAGCTAGAAAGAATGACATTTTGAAATTAATGATGATGGTCACCTCACCCTGCCAGATTTTTAATACATATCAAATATTGAAAATTATTTGAACTATGAGATAATAAAGCTGAATGATTAATCTGTACAATAAAAGAAACTGCAGAAATGAAGTCAAAATATTATTATCAATTTAATATGTAACAAACCAGAAGCAATACAGTGAGGAAATGAATCAGTATTTAATAAAAGTTGTTGGGGTAATTAGGTAACAGCAGGAAAAAGAAAAAAAAAAAAAAAAAAAAAAAAGCTTGTATTATACTACTGCCACCACACATGGTATTAGCCATCATAGGGGTCAAATGAAGTAAACAAGAAGAATCTAGTTTATTTATCAAAATAAACAAGTATGAGAGTGTTTTCCTTTTAAATTTCAGTAAAGTCGAAAGTCACAAGGAATAAAGAAAGAGAAAGAGTTTTAAAAGTAGGCCCTTTTAAGCATAATTGAAGCATTTTCTTCCTCTACAAGGAGAGGGAGGTTTTAAGTAGCTCATGTGCATATGAAAAGGGCCAAAAGAAACAAAGATACAACTTTCTCCTAGGGTTTAGTTACAGTAGCCTTTCCCCAGCCACTCAAGTGCATAGCTGACAGGAAGACTTGGGCAATAGACTCGCAAAATTATCTCTGTTAAATTAAAAAGACGGGCACACATAAATTAGGTAAAGATAACAGCTCAAAATCCGGTGAGTCCCTATCATCTTCAGAATCGAAAATAACATCCTCTTTGGCATTCAAAATCTTTCATAACGTAGCTTCTCCCTCCTTTTCCCAGGCTTCTTACATCTTATATCCCTTTCCAAATTCTCTAAAATCCAGGAACACTGGCATCCTTACTATTCCTTGAATAAGACACCCCATCAACGATGTCACTGGGTTTTCCACAAAAATCTCCTTCCTCTATTCCCATCTTCTGGCTTTCCTGCTTCTTTCAAGTTTCAGGTGAAACTTCCCCAACTATAGGAAGCCCTGGGTGTCTACAGTCTTTTTTGCAATTTACATATCCCTTTCTTACTTAGTATAGTTGTTTACATAATGTCTCCCCCACCCAAACTGACTTCTAGGAGAAAAGAGATAGCCTTCGGCCTTTTTTTGTTTCCCCGTGGCTCAGTAGAGTGCTTAGAAGATAGTAGAAGCTTAATAAATATTTATTAACTAATAGACCAGAGGTGATTACTTTTAGATCTGAAGTCCTAAGAGAGTGGAATTTCAGAGACTTTTGCAAATCTTAAACCAAGGATCTCTGCCCTTTCAAAAAAAAAAAAAAAAATGCCTACCATAACTAAAAAAGTACAGTAGTATCCACCAAACTTAAGGTGAATTACCTACAGTTGTCCATCAAAAAGCAAATCCACGGGATCTATCAATCAATTTATCTGGCAGAGATTTGTGAGGAGGCATGTTTTATGAGGAGACAGGCCGACAAGAAACATACCTGGTCCATCCTGGCAAGAGACTGACCTATCCAGAAAAGATATGTTCTCTAAGGATCAAGCCCATATTATGAGTGGAGCTACCAGTCATCAGTGACCCTCCCAACAGCAGCAAACTGAATGAGGGGCTCTCTAGAGAAAGATAGAATATGAAAGTGTTGAAGTTTCAGAGGTATAAACTGTTTTGACCTTATTAGTGGTAATGTAGGGAAACATAAACAATTTTGATTCACTAACATGATCCTCTAAATTTGTACCTTAAAACCAAACTGTCAGTAAAAATAGGAAAATACATATCCCAGCTATATCAGCAATAAACTGATATTTATTGAAGCATTCAAAGACAAAAATCATTAGATGTGTTAAAAAATTAAAATTTAATTAAATATAATAAAATCAATATAAAAATGAAAACAAATTTGTAGAAAATGCAGTACTAGAAAAGTATACTATCCAAAAACATGTAAATATAATTCAAAAACATAAGGTAATTTCTGGGCATGTGTGCAAGCGTGTGTGTGTGTGTGTGTGTGTGTGTGTGTGTGTGTGTGTGTGTGTGTGTAGCTAGATAGATTGTTTTTGAGTCATTTTTCAGTCATATCTGACTGACTCTTTGTGACCCCATTTGGACTTTTCTCATCAAGTATACTGGAGTGGTTTGCCATTTCTTTCTCCAATCCATATTATGGATGAGTAACTGTAAAGGGCTGAAACTGTGCTTGAATCAGACAAAGGAGCACTTAAGGCTAACTACCTATTCGATGAGACTATTAGCATATGTTTGGAAAAATGGCTCTTCTCACCATTGGTGCTGGCTCAATGCTTGATGTTAAGATTATCATAGGCAAGTATTAGAGGTTGGGGTGAGAGAGGTGAGAACTCACTTGGGCAGGCAGAAAGAAGAGAAGAAAGGTGGAGATTCTGGACTCCAGAATCAAGAAGAGATCTTTGGCAAAACTCTTGGCAGTTTGCCTGCTTCTTTCACTGTTCCCCTAAAGACCAAGGACTTTTACTTATCCCGACTCTGGTTGATCCTGAGGCCTCCAGGGAGCTAGCTTGGACTTAACATAATTGAGGCAAACAGAGTTAGATGATTTGACTAGAATCATATAGCTAATAAGGGTATAAGGCCAGATTTGAATTCAGGTCTCCTTGACTCCAGGTTCAGAACTTTATCTACTGTGTCACCTAGCTGCATATGTGTGTGTATGTGTCTGGTATATATGTATAATGTGTATAAACACATATACATATATATCCTCACTATCAATGAAAGAAATACAAAAAGTAAATATATACAAAAATAATAAAAACCTAACATAAGTGAAAATATGGGGAAACATTCTTATATATACCTAGTGTCACAAGTTTCTCCAATCTTTCTGGAGAATATATAACAATATGCAATAAGAGCAATAAAATTTGACATAGTATTTCCATCTTGGGTATTATACCCCAAGGAAATAACTCAGAAGAAAAGACATATTTTACATAAAAGTGTTTCTAAGTGATGCTATTTGTAATCTTCAAAAATTGAAAACACAAATGTCATAAGATAAGGGAATATAAGGATAATTCTATACAACTCCAAAAACCATAAGAACACATGCCTAGAATTGTTTAGATTAAATAATATTAACTGAAAATAACACAACAAAATAGTTTCTATATACAGACAACAAGCATTTATTAAATGCTTACTATCAACCAGTCACTGTGTTAAGCACTGGGTATGCAAAAAAGGGAGAAAAAAAAATTTAGTCTTAAAAGAGTTTACATTATCACTAAGAAAACTATTTACATAAAGAGAAATATTCAAGATGCTACTTTTTATCCTTCATTTTCAAAGGGGCCAATGACATCATAGGGTGATTTATCTCATGTGTGAATGGAATTTAAGTGAAGCAGAGTTGCATCAAGTTGTCAGCCTCACTCTGTCCTCCAGAGTTATGAAGATCAGAGGCAAGACAAAAGCCAAAATGATTGGCGATGGCCCAGGATGTTGTGGATGAGGTTTGATGCTTCTTGGTTACCCTTGGTTAGCCTGTTTGCTGAGATGATTTATCAGAGTGTGTGGCTACTGAGCATGCTACAGTTTCTTAAAGTCAGGTGAAAGTTCAGGCCAGGTGGACACCAAAAATGAATGAGTAGCCCTGAAAAGGACTTGGCACGTCCTCACTCCAGAGGTGCTAGTCCTCCTTGAACACCCCACACATCCTATTCCAGACAAGATATGTACAGGGCATATTACCTCAGAAGGAAAAGCACTAGCAGAGGAAGAGACCAGGCTAGGCTTCCAGCAATTAAGTGGTATTTGATCTGAGACTAGAAGGAAGGCAAGGATTGTAAGAAATGAAGATGTGGAAATAAAGTATCCCAGGCTCACATTAATATAAAAAAAAGGAGACAAAATATGAAGTGTCTTGTTCAAGGAATAAGTAGACTTCTGTGTATATAGACTAAACCACAGAATGTATACAAAGAAATCAAAAGTAAGAAGACTAGAAAGACATAAAGGAACAAGTTGTAAAGACCAAATAAAAAAGTTTATATTTTATTCTAGAAGCAATAAGGAACCAATCAAGTTTCTAGAGCAGGAGACTCAGAACTACTGTTTAGGAAAATCTCTGGAAGGTATGGGAAGAAATTTGAAGAAAAGGAGATCAATTAGGAGGAAGAAAAAAGTTAAAAAAAAAAAAGATATGAACTAGAGTGGGGACTGTGTGAATAGGAAAAAAGAGTCTTATGAAGAGAGATTGTGGAGAAATGAGAACTTTTGAAGTTTAATTTATAGTTTATTTTATTTTAGCTTTATTATTTTGTTTGTTTTCCTCATCTATATTTACTATCATCACAATTTAATTCAACAAATATTTACTAGGCACAGGACAAACAAGAGTCACAACCTTGAAGGAATTTCCATTGTCAAATCTGGTTCCAACCTGCTATGCCAGATTTTTTTAAAGAAAAATACTAAAATAAACAAGACCATTTACTAGTAGTGATCAAGAGTGAATAAATCTAGCAACAAATGAACTAATAGAGAAAAAACTCTGGATCTTGATGGAATTTTAAAATTCCATCAAATGTTTAAAAGAGTAGTTACTACTAGTATTATAGAAAATATTCTTTTAAAAATTGAAAAAGAAAGTACTAGTCTTGATAAATATAGTCCTAACATTAGAGAAGATTAAAATACAGAAGGAAAACTACAAGCCAATATTATTAACAAATATCAATTTTTTTAAAATTTGAGAAAATATTTCCAAAGACTCTCAAAATTTATCCACAATTTATTCCTTATGATCAAGTTAAACATGTACCAAGGATGCAATAATGATTCAACATTAGGAAAATAATCATAGTAATAAAAACTACATAATTATCTCATTAGGTGAGAAAAAGTTTTTTGACAATGTACAACGTGTTTATACTCAAAAGTCCTACAAATTATAGGTATAGAGGAAACCTTTTCAATATACTTCCTTGAAACCACTTCCTCCCTCTACAAAAACCTGATTGGCCCCAGCTTCCCTGATGCAGTTTCCTGATCTGCAGTTATAAAAGGTCCCCAAAGCATGTAATTGTCATCTCAAAGACTAAGTGAACTCTTGAGACCATTTGAGCCATCATACCTAGATGATTGATAGTCCAGACTCTTGTTGTTGTTGTTTGTCCTTCATTCCTGAAGAAGATCATGTGATGACATGACATGCAAGTGAATTGGATATAAGTGTGGGAGGACTGTGCAAGGTTACCAGTCTCAGTTTCCCCTCTAGAACCATCTGGATCCAGTGGCAAGATATAGATCAGAACAACTGAGATGGTCCTGGATGAAATGGGAGACCTTGGTCTTTTTAAGCTAATGTCTTCAACTGGTCTTAGTTTGACTGAAGCTGTAACCATTCAGTATTAAGGCTAGGTAACAATTGAGGTAAAGAATCTCCTTTTTCTTAGATGAAGATGAATGCCACTATATCTGTTGAATATCCTTGTTGTGTTACAGAAAAGTAAATCTCCTCCTTTGTTAAATATTCAATGACTTGAAAGTGCCTCTTTCTTCCCAGCAGAAAACAAAAAGATAAATTCAAACATGTTAGATACAGGATAAATTGTAAATAATCAACAGAGGGATGGCAATAGAATTAAGGGAGATTAAAAAAAGATTCTCTGTAGAAAGTAGGATTATATTTGACTTGAAGGAGGCCTGAAAAGCCAGGAGGTTGAAATGAGGGAGAGCATTCCATGCATGGCAAACATTCACTGAAAATGCTAGGAGTCAAGAGATGAGAATATTGTATTGCAGAAATAGCAACAAGTCCAGTATCACAGAATCTCAGACTATGTGGGGAGATATATAAAATACAATGTGTAAAAAGGATGCATTGAAAGTTCCACTGTTTTCAGCAATACAGTGATCCAAGACAATTTCAATAGATTTGTGATGAAAAATGCCACCAATATCCAGAGAAAGAACTACAGAGACTGAAGGTAGATTGAATCATAGTTTTTCACTTTTTTTTCTTTCTCATTTTTTTCCTTCTGATTTTTCTTTCATAACATGACTAATATGGAAATATGTTTAAAATGATTGTAACATGTATAACCTATATTAGATTACTTGTTTTCTTGGGGAATAAGGAAGGAGAAAAGAAAAATTTAGAACTTAAAATCTTACAAAAATGAATGTTGAAAACTATCTTTACTTGTAATTGAAAAAAATAAAATACTATTAAGTTGGAGGGAGGAGACAAAAAAGTTCTGCTGACTCAGTGACATTTCCAAACATGCTTGTTGAGGGGAGGCAGTCCCCTGATACTTGTCACTTAATCAAATCACCCCTACCCATTTGTATCTGGAAATTGTCACATACTTCTGCCTTGGGGAGAAACTGAGATGCAAGGGCCTAACCTCTTCACTGATGTGGACCAATCCTAATTATCTTTATTTCCATTATGAAAGTTATCAATAAAAGTTGGATTCATTTCTTAGCCATCACTAATTTATAGCGATTAACCTATCAAGGTGTTACTACCTTGACTCATTTACAATAAACTCTTTTTAATTTTCTTTGCCCAAAGTTTTACTTCCTTAATCAGTGAAAGTCTAAACAAAGAATTTTCTTTTCAAGAACTAGAAAGGGAGAGCTAGCAAGAACTCCCTATTTGATTAAAAAAAAACTGCAGGAAAAACTTAAAAGCAGTATGGAAAAAGTTAAGTTTAGAGCCACATTTTGTAATATAATTCACAATAAATTCTAAATAGTTATGTGACTATGATATTAAACATCATACCATTGAAAAATCAGCAAAGAAGCAAATCATGCACTATGCACTACTATGGTTAGATGCAAACAGGAGATAGAAACAATTACAAAATATAAATAGATACTGATTACATAAAACTGAAAAGTCTTCACACAGACAAAATTAATGCCTCGGGATAAGGGAAGAAATTTCTCTGATAAGGGTTTGGAAAACAAGATTCATAAACTAATATATTTATACAAAAGACTAAAATCCATTCTCCAATGGATATGTGGTTCACAGATATGAGCAGTTCTCAAAAGAATTGCAAAATATTTGCAAACAAGCTTTTGAAAGAATATTCCAAATGATTAATAATAAAATACTAATGACAATAATCCGAAAACTTTACCTCATATCTAGTAAATTGGTAAAAGATGATAAAATGTGGAAATAATCAATATTGGAAGGGTTGTGAGACTATTCTATACAGTATCACAGTATTTCACTTTACATTGTTGATGGAAAGCTTTGGAATTATGCAAATTTATTTGCATAAATAGGCTAAAATGTTCTTGCTCTTTCAACTAGAGATTGTACTTCTGGGCTTACATCCCAAGAAACTAATTGAAAAGAAGAAAGTTCTTCTAAACACCAAGATATTCACAGAATTATTTCTTGTGATAGTGAAGAATTAGAAACAAAGTAGATGTCCATTGACTGGGAAAAGACTAAATTAATCATGGTACATGAATGAATTGAATGATTGAATATGGTACATGGAATATCATTTTTCTGTAAGAAATGATAAATATTACATATACAGAAAATCATAGAAAGATTTACATGATTTACATGGCAGTGAGAAGTAAACAAAGCCAAGAAAACAATATACACAATGACTAAAACAATATACAAGGAATGTCACTACAATTAAAAAAAAAAGAGTATTAAAAATCCTAAAAAATTGGAGGTATGCACTGATCTAGTGATTCTGGAGAGCAATTTGGAACTATCCCCAAAGGGCTATAAATCTGTGCATACCCTTTGATTCAGCAGTGTCAATACTGAGTCTGTATTCCAAAAAAGATCATAAAAGAGGGGAAAGGGTGCAAAAATATTTATAACAGCTATTTTTTGTAATGAAAGGAATTGGAAATTGAATGAATACCCATAATGGTTTAAAAAGTTATGGTATATGAATGTAATGGAATATTATTGTTCTATAAAAAATAATGAGCAGCTTGATTTCTGAAAAGCCTGAAAAGACTTACATGAACTGATGGTGAGTGAGGTGAGCAAATTGGGATCTATTATGATGGACTTAGCTCTTCTCAGCAATACAGTGATCCAAAACAATTCCAATAAACTTGAGGTGGAAAATGCCATCCATATTCAGAGAAAAAACTATGGAGAGTGAATGCAAATAGCAGCATACTATTTTCATCTTCTTTTGTTGTTGCTGTTTGCTTTTTCTCTTGTGGTTTTTCACTTTTATTCTGATTTTTCTTTCACAATGTGACAAATATGGAAAATGTTTAAAATAACTATACATGTATAATCTATATCAGATTGCTTATTGTCTTGGGGAGGAGGGAGTAAGGGGGATGGGGGGAATTTGGAACTCAAAATCCTGCAAAAATGAATGTTGAAATCTATCTTTACATGTATTTGGAAAAAATAAAATACTAAGGGAAAAATGCAACAAACAAATATGAACCCAAAGAAGAAAAATAAGAAAAAACTCCCATCCTATACCTTTGCTGAACTAGTAGGTCCATAGTTATGCTGCAGTATGACATGTTGTATATATTTTCATACTACTTTGATCTGTTGATCAGGTTTTTATACTTTTTTTCTTTAAAAATAGGTTAGTTATATAGGATTGCTCTCTGGGAAAAAGAAGAGGAGGGATAATCAGAGAAATTCTGGTGATTAAAAAAAAAATCAATGAAAAAAAAATTAAAGAATAGTATCATATATTGCCACAGTTTGCTAAAGTCTAAAGTAAAATATTCCAGAAAGATGGATACCTGTTCTTAAAGATTTTCACATGAGGCAATTAGTTTTACATGCCCTCTTGGAAATATTACCATATTATCTCTTTGTATTATTGAAGACTATAAGATTCTTTTGCCCTCCATTTTCTGTTTGATTAAAATTATTTTATTCCCTTACTTTATAACTCTGAAATTTTACTATGAGTGAAACAAGTTCTCATCTGACTTTAGATTACCTTATTTTTCATAAGTTTCTCAGATAAGATGTATTAAATATATCTTTTCTGCTATAAACTGAGCTTCTTCCTCCATCAAACACTGTCTTATAAACTCTTATAAACCCAACATGAAACACCCCTTTACTCACAGTAGCTAATGGAAGGATCTACTGGCTTTTAAACTAAAACACATATGAGCCAGAAGAGAGGAAAGTAATTGATTTCTCTTTTAACTTTTAATCACAGAACCTCACTTCAAAATATAGATTAAGTAGCAATACCAGCTAAATTCTTAGCAGTGAGATGATTTAAGACTTAAGGACAGAATACAATGGCAATCTTTATAGTCAATGAATGTTGCAGTTTCTGCCATCACTTATTGACAATCACCTCCCATTGGTGAATGGTCAGATGGAAGAATTTTACTTTAATCCCAGCTCTTTAAGAAGTCTAAGTCAAATGGACCCTGGCAAAGCAAATCTGAACTTTAATTGGACAATGGAAATTCTTTCAAGGTGGGGACTCTTGGCTTGTCCTGCACCTAGATACCTGATAAATATTTGTTTAAAGGAATTGTGATAATTTTAAATAAAGGTGACAAAGAAACAAAAAAAGACAAAATAATAATTCCCAGGTAAAGCAAACTAATAAATAACAGTGATCTTGACAAGTTGCAACTATGCACATCCAATAATCAGGCTATATTTTCAGAGTTTGTTCCTATCCTATGTAACCAGAGACAGCTTTTGGTATTACTAACCCTGAAGAGGAGAAAGTAGAGTTGGCTCATTCCCCTTTCCAAGAGTAAGCAGATCATATTATTTCAACCATGCTGGCTCAGGAGGAAAGAAGAAAATAACCCAGTTATTTGAGCATTATATTATAACATACAGTACTGTGTTGTGACAACTGTTCTTAAGATACTTTAGGACCAAATATAACAGTGTAGTGACAGGGTTTCTAGACATCAGTTCTATCTGCATCATAATCCTCCTAGACAAGTCACCCACCTTCACCATACTTCTGTTCCTCAATGAATGATGGGGCATTTACTTGTATAATTTAACAGCTTCACAGAGATGTTTGGAGAATTAAGTAATATAAATAAATAAAAGAGCCTACTGAGATTTCTGAACTGTATCAAAATCAAAATATGACAAAATGAGGCATATCACAGGGCTGATTTTAATTCTAATGAAGCACATAGTTTTCCTTTGGAAAGTACTTCAAGAAAAATATTTCATTTCATCAGTGTCTAAAACTTACTGACTGCCTACTTCCTAAGTCAATTGCTCTTCATTTCTCTTTTTTCTCATAGTAAGCATCTCACAACAGGATCCTCCTGTCTGAGCTACACAGGGGAGATCAGTTTTCAGTGTTGTACACCTGTGCTACAATATAAATAAGAATACTGGGTAAATTTCATTAGGTTGAATTGTTATGAAACCAATTGGAGTAATTTATTAACTAGAACTATGGAAAAATCTTCCAGCTACTACTTTTGTATTATTTAAAGAAAGGAAATGAGGAAAGAATATTTCAGGCTTCTGAAAGATAACACTTCCCCCTTACTACACGGAGTTACTCTCTAAAATGCCATAAATTATGAAGTCAGTTTTAAGGATTAAAATTCTATTCTTTATTCAACTACTATTCTATTTAGCTGTTTAGCTTTCATTGGGTAATAATAACTAAATTTTATGATTTAGTCTCCTCATTTTGTGGACAAGGATACAGGGATTAATTGGATCACTCCTGAGTCTCTATTTAAATACTGGTTATTTTTCATACATGTACTATTGATTTATTGTATTGTGTATTATATAGCATTTAAATGTGTATTTATAACTGGGGGGGTAGGAATACGGACCTGAGATTTTACTTATGTAAGGAATTTCAAGTAAGAATACTTCCTTCAACAATTCAGATTTATCACTGTTCCTATAAAATAACTATTAGGAATTTTATCTTTCTTTGTCTCCACTTCCTGGTTTTCTTAAAGTCTCAGCTGAAATCCCACATTCTATCAGAAACCTTTCCTAGTTCTCCTAATTGCTAGTGCCTTTCTTGGAGATTATCTCCTATTTATCCTGTATATATCTTGGTACATAACTATTTGAATTTTATCTCTCCTATTAGATTGTAAACTCTCAGAGAGTAAAGATTTTATTTCTCTTTCTTTATATTCCTAGTGCTTAGCACAGTGCCCAATATAAAAGCTTAATAAATGCTGATTGATTTGTTGCTCTGCAATTTAAAGTCTAAGAAAGTTGACAGGCACAATGGAAGGTTGTGACTTCCTGGGGTTACATAAATAGTATATGTATCAAAAATGAATGTGAATCAAGTCTTTCTGACTATAAGGTTTACTCTCTAGCCCTATTCTCCCAAAAAATATAAATTACATAATGATATGAGAAACCCTGAGGTTTAATGGATAGACAACTTGAGAATCAAGAAGACCTGGATTAAGTACTCAGAATGAAACATATAGGCTATGTTACCATGGGTAAGTCACACTTAACCTCTGTGTCCTTACGTAGCTAAGGCTAGAGGTAGAAAGTTGTTTTTCTGTATCACTGGAGGAAAATACTATATTCACAAGTTCTCAACATTACTAAAATTGTAGTTTGTATGTAAGAAAAAGAGACAGAGATAGAGACAGAAAGAGACCCACACAGAGTGAGGAGATGAAATGTTTGATAATTCTATACTAAAAGCAGTTGTGCCTCACTTTACATGCTATAGGTGTCATGCAAAAAAGTCTTGCTCAAAGCAAAAATTAGTTTAATGCAGGAAAGAACTTCTTAATTTAAAGAACTAATGTGGTAATTCTTATAAAAATAAAGAATATTTGTATGAAGCAAGTAATTTCTCCCAAATTTAACTGTTTTGTCAATCCAGATTTTCATTTATAAGGCTTGCCATGAGCTACACCTGAACACAAAATAATTTCCTAATACAAGAATTACAGTTGCATTATGATGCAGTCCTATAGATAAAACAATATTCTAAGGTGGTTCTTTTCTATTTCCCAGATTAAACACTCATAAAGGGAATTCAGGATCTTAGAAGGAATCCAAAAGCTATAGGCTGAATTTCTCTAAATAGGAAAGCATTTTTTAAAAGCAAGATTCTGCTAGTCATGCTCAGTTTAGATGTAAAAAGCAGAGACTACAATAGTCCACAATCTATTCCACTAATTGTTCTCTTAATAAGGTGCCTAAGAGATCCAATCAAATCCCAGGTCCATACCATGGAAACTTATTATTACATTGCATTGAATCAGATGCAGCTGATTTAAAACAGGCTAACTTCAGCACTTAGGCTCTCCCAAATCATTCCATGCAACAAAAGCCACAACTCTGCTATTAAAGTCAGATTCTATGACTTAAGAAAATGGTTTCCCCTTCTTTAATCTACACTAAGAGATTAGCATAGTATCTAATTATTATTCTCCCCTTTCTTAAAAAAAAAAATTGCCTAGATGTATACTTAATTATTAATTGTTAATTCCCCCAAAAAATTCATTCACTAGGACTTTTTCCTCCTTGAGGCAACTGGGGTTAAATGACTTGTCCAGGGTCACACAACTAGGACATGTTAAGTGTCTGAGGCCAGATTTGAAATCAGGTCTTCCTGACTTCAGGGCTGGTGCTCTAACCACTGTACCACCTAGATGCCCCATTCACCAGGACTTTTAAAAAAGAATGTTCTTGTAAGAGAATGCAGATATTAGGGAATGATCACATAAAGAAATACTCAAATCTAAACTATTATTATAGAGTGAATATAAGAAATGGTCTCACTTTATCATGGAATTTTTAAAAAGTAACTAATCATGAAAATATTACTATGAAAAAATTAAACTTTAAAAAAGGAAATATAGTATTTGTTTTGTTATAGCTGCCTTCAATAATTTGCTTAATGAAGAGAATAATATTAACACTTTTCAGATAACAAAATATTTTTTATCTTTACCATTTAATTTTTGAATTTTTGTATTATTAATTTTAATATCATTAAGTGAATATGTCAATTTATCAAAGAACAAAAAAATAGGATTTTTCTTTTCTAGCTCTATAATTTCATTCATCTAGGAAAATCTCTCTACCATTACCAATCTACAACTATATTGGAAATTTAAGTTTTATAGAATTTCCTAAAGCACTTCAAAGTTAAGTGAATTGTCATCTAGGCAGTATATAGTATAGTTATCAATCCACTATGCTATAAATACCTCTCAAAAACACAAGATTAACCTAGGAAATTGTGAATTTCTACTATGCTCAGTTTTTTTTAAGAGTATATTAAATTTAACAAGTTAATAAAACACTCTGTCTCTTCTGAATTGTCAAAAGCATTTAACACATAGCTTATAAATAAAACTGATATCCTGAATAGGAATATTTGGTTTCCAATTTCATAAAATAACATGAAATGTTTGATAAAGGAAGTAGATAGAGGATGGGCTAATAAAACCTTAAAGCATACATAATTCATATCAGGTAAAAGCAATTAGTTGAATAGCTGGTGGAGCATTGTGCTTGGAGGTTAGAAGACCTTAGAGCAATATCTCCTCAGACACTTACTAACTGTGTGACTTTGGACATGTCAAATAAACCCCTTACCCTAAATTACTTTATCTGTAAAAAAGGATAATAGAGGCTTTATAGGGGTTTCTTGACAATCAAATGGGATAATATTTGGATCATGCTTGACAAACCTTAAAGTTCTTTGTAAAGGCTCACTACTTTTATCATTATTATTAGGTACCAGAAATGACACTCTGTGGGGTATGGAAACTTGGAAAAAGTAAAAATTTTGATGAATTTAATGCTATCTAATCAAAAGCACATTCCCAAAGGAATATATTTCTTCTTCATGAAAAGGCATTATATTATTTGATAAGTATTTAAGGAATATAGAAGTGCTGTATCATAATTTTTTAAGTTCCAGCTTCCACCATTATGTTAGTAAGAACAAACTTGGTTTTGAATGGGGATCAGTTGCCTACAGGCAACTTTTTAAAAATCCATTTAAAAACAATGCATTGTCAAATTGCATACAATTTTAAAATGGATTTTTAAAAATTTGACACAGGAACTCTGTGTCACCAAAAATGAATTGCAATCAGTACAACTCAGTGCATAGGTAAAACAGATGATGAAAAACAATGAAGTACAGGAAAGAAAAGCCATATGAATATAAAGTGGATCCATTTTCCTTAACACCCACTCACAGCCAGTAGTTTCTGACAAGAACATTCCATAAAAAAAAAGCAGAAAGTTTTTTTTTTTTTCCTTTTTAAAAGAGGAAGAAATGCTGTCCTGTACAGAAATTAGCAGCTATTGATTTTTGTAAATTTTTTTGGTAAGAACCAAATACCAATTTGACAGCCATATACTTTTTCTTCAAGGAAAAAGATGACTTGATATATACATTGACTGGCTGAATGTCCTTATTTAATAGCCTACGTTTCATCATTTCTACTACATTTAAAAACAAAATCCAACAGAATATACACATACCTAGCTAAGAAAACCACATCACTTACCTTGGCACTGGAAACCTTGTTTCCCAAACCCCCTGAAAAAAAAAAACAAAACAGAATCTCTTAGGAAATTTTATGTTGGACAATAATATTCAAGGAAAATAAGGGACAGACTATTCTTACAAATTTAAAGTCCTCTAATCTTAAAGCAAAAAGACATTTCAGAGAGTTGAATGCTCAGATTGCCACATCTATAGATTCAATTTTGAAAAATATTTTCACAAACTACCCTGGGCCTACACTATATAAACATTTAACAGTGTTACAGTTTTCAGCTTTGCATACTTCTAATGTTGCTCTTCAGCTTTCAAAAGGTTACAGCTGTGACATTAAAAATTGTACAATTGTTTGTTTCAAAAGTATACCTGTTAGAACAGAAAGTAATTCTATTCTTTATCACTAAAGACTTAATAGCCTTTTTCTCCCTCTATAAACAACAGCTTAACCATACCTATCACACTGCTAAAAGTTTATTTAAGATATACTGACTTCCCAATGCCTAGAACTTGTGAAAGCAAATTTAAGATTTAATTTTTACTTTAAGAGCCCAACTTTACAGATAAATAATTGTATCTGTTGTTTGTATTTGAGATGATTAATCATTTAATATTTACTCAGTTAATCTTACATAGAGACTTGTTTTTTTAAGGAATCCCTAGATATTATCTGTGTCCAGAGTAAAATTGTTTCAGGATAAAAGCAACTAAAAATAAATATTAAGTTGCAAAGCATTTCTCTCCCAAAATAAATGAATTAAAAGTAGTTCAGAAATGCAGAATAGTTTACAATGTTTTCTAACATGATACACTATATATAAATATTTAATTTCACTACTTCAAGACTCAAACAAAAACTCTGGTAAAAGCAAAAATTATAAATTAAATAATGAAAAAACATTGCTGGACCTCACTAGTATAAGAGAAGGTAGAAACTGAAGCAATTATCCAGACATAAAGCCGAAAAGAAGACAAGGGGAAAAAGAGGGCAGGAGGGAAGGAAGAAAGGGAAGAAGGGAGGGAAGGAGGAAGAGAGAAAGAGAGGAAGAGGAAGGGGAGAAAGGGAAAGGAAAAGAAGGAAGGAAGGAAGGAAAGGTGAGGGAGGGAGGATGATGGATGCAAAAAGAAAAGAGTTTTGTCACAAACATCTAGATAATTGAAGTAACACTAGGGCTAGGGAAATTGTTTGAATTGCCTGGATAATTTATTGTCCATCTCACCTTGCCTCTCAACCTGGGGGAGTTTTGTTTCTTTGGTCTCTGATACTAGAAACATGTAAACTAAATGATGTATATTGGAATTCAGTCTTTCAACTTATTAGCTTCCTCAAGAACTAAACAGCAGAGTTCTATTTTTAAAGAATGTAATAAAAATGAAATATTAAGAACCCTGCAGTAGGTGAAAAACACCTAAAAGCGATGGAAAGCACCCCCTTAAAGTGTTTGTAGTCTTCTTTTGCAGTGATGCTCTAAATTAGTTCATATATTCACAACTATAACTACCCATCCCATTAGTATAACAACTTCATTCATAATTTCTGATCAGATTTCTTTAAAATAAAAAAGTGCTATTCTTTTTAGAAGGATGACAGCACCAATTCATGAATTTGAGTCAATTATCCAATAATGATAGATTTACAATGAGCTACTATAATTTTACCCCTTGGATACAAGATGCCTACACAAAACAGTTAATTGGAGTTAGGTTGTAGTTTGAATGTAGGCCTTTTAAAGCCTAGAAATCTAAGGAACTACATTTAGCAAACTATTGCAGACTATCTACATTTATGAAGAAAAGGCAGGAAAAAGGTATATAAAGTACCAATTTGGAAGGGGCCAGCAAAGAAGAACTACTTTCCTCCACTTAACAATCTTATGGCAAATTGACCATTTGTTTAGTTTTAAATAATTATCAGGTGCCTATTTTTTTTAAATAAGCATTCTCTCATCTACAGACCTGCAAGACTAATCTTGTGTTGACAGGGTCTATTTTAAATGCCTCCTGCCCTTTGCCTGTTCTGTTTTAATTGCACCTCCTTCCCCCACCACATGCTTGCAACAGTTTGCTGCTCTTTCTTTCTTTCTCTCTACTTGCTTACTCAGAAAAGTCTAAGTCTTTCTGTGCCCAGCAGTTATAAGCTACAGTAGGCGGGGGCACAAGGTTCAGTGGAGTGTAAGCTGAAAGGAAAGGCACACACACAGTCAACACACGCCCTCTGGCAAAGAGGAGGCTTGGAATGAGTGACAGCACAGTTGCAGCAGCTCCTCAGTTTCTCCTGTGTGAGGTTCTCCCTACAAGATCGGGAAAACTCTTCTCCTTTAGCCTCTTAAATTTTTTTTTTCTCTTGGTCCCCATAGCCACATATTATTGCTCCACTCCTTGGCCAAAAGTGCGCGTGTAGAAGAGGGGCGGCTTGAATTTATCAGCATCTATTTGTGTGTTTGTGTGTGTGTAAATGTCAGTACCCGGCAGTGCCAGCTTCTATTTCATAGCTTCAGGGAATGCCAAGAAGAAAGTGTCAGTGTATACCCCTCCAGTGGGTTTGTCACCGCACGGAGGGGGTGTCAGCAAAGTGAATGAGAGTAGGTGTGGGTGTGTTTGTATCTTTTAGTTTTAGTGTCCATTGGTGTTTCTCCGCCACTAAGCTCTGTGGGCGGATCAGCCTCGATGTATATGTGTGTGTACACATTACTGTTTTTTTAGCTTTCCCTGAGGAATCCAAGAGTGTGAGTGCGTGTGCATGGGCGTGTCAACTGAGTACCAGAGCGTTGAGTGTGCATAGGTGTGAAAGTACAACTGCCCACGGGTACCTTGGGGTATGTTGGTGAGTCCGTGCCAATGTCTCTCTCTACCACCACCCTCCCCCCATCGCGCCCCGCCTTTACTTCATACCCCCCTCCCCCGCCCGCCACTCTCTCCGACCCCAGCCCAACTGGGGCGTGAGCCTACCAGATGAAGTCAGTGCAATGGCTGCAGAAGGTGGGCTGCTTGAAGAAGCGGGCGATGAATTTGTGGTCCTTGACTTCGTGCACGTTCTTCTGCCTTAGCGCCCCTTTGCGGGCAAAGCGGTTGGCCACGTCCTGAGACGTGGTAGAGTCATTGGCCGGGAAAACGTCGGCCATGGTCCCCCCCAAGCCACCACCTGCCTCCCCTGGGGAAGCTGGAGGGGAACTAGAGGTGCTGGACACCTTCCCTCCCCTCCCCGGGAAGAAGGAAGGGCAGGAGTCCTGGGGCCAGGTGGGGGTCTAGGAGGTCCTGGCTGTAGAAAAGCTGACAGTGTTCGATCCGGCGCGGCTAGGACTGCTGGGGCTGTTGCTGCTGGTCCCGGTGCCGCCGCTCCTGCTGCTCCTGCTACTCCGGCTGCGAGGAGCCCCAGGTGCCGGAGCCCGAGCAGACTCTCTGCGCGCGCGCTCTCACGATCCCCACTCTTAACTGACAGCCGGGTTTGCTCTGTACAGGCTTCCGACTCAGCAGCGGCGGCCGGGGTAGCGGCGGGGCTGCTGCTGCTATAGCTGCTGCTGCTGTTGCTGCTGCTGCTGCTCCTGCTGGTGGCGGTGGTGGTGGCAGCAGCCTGAACCGGCCCCACCGACTGAGCATGCCCAGAGTGCGAGAGAGTGTGTATGTGTGAGTGTGAGTGAGTGAGTGTGTGTGTGTGTGTGTGTGTGTGTGTGTGTGTGTGTGAGTGTGTGTATGTGTATGTGTGTGTGTCGGCTTCTCCGCGCGGTGCAGGAGTTAGTCATGGGGCGGATTCAGAGTCTCCATGTTTTCACCGCAGCCCGGAAAGGGGGGTGGGGTTGGGGGCGTGGGGGCAGACAGAATTTGCAAGAGGAGGAGGAGGAAGGGAATGGGGGGGGAGGAGAAGAAGGAGGAGGAGGAAGAAGAAAAAGGAGGAGGAAGCAAAGGAGCTGGAGGGGAGACGGATCTATCCGTCTTTTTGGTTTACTCCTCTTTTTCTTTCTCTGCCTTATCCTTATCCTCTTTTTCTCCGTTTCTTTCGGCTTTTCCTTCTCCAGAGTTTTCTGCTAATTATATTGGGGCTTGGGAGGACCCTGAAGATCATATTTCGATTCCCCGATGTTAGAGATGGAGAAACTACAGTCTAGAAAAAATGAGGGACTTGTCTAAAGTCATTCAGCTACTTACTTGTGTGTTGGACTTGAACACACTGAGTACTCATTTCACTGTACTAAGTAATACCAATCTTACTTGAAACAATGTATACTCCCAGGATTAGTAGATATGCAGCTCTTCTTTCAAGCCTTCTCTGTGTATGTGTATGTGCTGCCTGAGCGTCTGTTTCATTCTATCAACATCTAACTTGCTGAGTTATTGTGAGGATCAAATTAGAAAATATTTATAAAGTGCTTAGCACATTCCCTGGCACATAGTAGGTGCTATATAAAAACTTATTCCCTTCTCCTTTTCTCCTATTTCTGTCTCTTTCTGTCATACACACTGCTTGTAAATATTTCGACACTTCCTCCTTCCTTATCATTATAGGAATGGGTTGAGCTGGCATATCAATTCCAGGGTTCATTATTCATGTTTGTATTTCTCTGTAGTATCACACAAGGTATTTCAATTTCTAGTATTGCTCATGTTCTCTTGCAGTATGTACTATACATATGAGAGCTAAAATATTCATTTAAAATAATTGAATATTAAACTTCTCAGCTACAACTCATTTATTAGGGTACTAGACAAAAAAAAATGGAAAGAAAGAGGAGGATATAGATATATATCTCACTGGTTCTTTAGCTCAATTAGTCTCCAAAATAAGAGTTCTCAGTGAACTACAGCATGACTCTAAAGATCTGTGGCATAATTTTAAGGATAACTAATTGGAAGAGGAGATGATAGGTCTTGACCTGTGACCTAATTGCAAGGTTAGTTTCCAACACAATTCCACACCTTTCTTCACTCATATTGCCCAACACTCTTCTACTCTGTTCCAACTTCTTGATGGCTTCCTCTGGTTGGTGGTCATCAGTCCCGTGGAGACAATTATAACCAAACCCTGACTATACAACCAGCACTAATATCCACGGGCAAAATTTCCTCATCCTATCGGACTTGTCCGGTCTACCCTGAGGTTGCCTCAGGCACCCTTTGTGAATTTTATGTTCTAGAAAGTACTCTGGGGTTGGTGAATAAAAGCTGTCATCCCATCTTGCTTTTCATTTTCAGAAGGACAAAAATGAGTAGCATAGGATGAACAGAAATAAGTAGATTTTGATCTACATCACTGATCTTGTTCCCTCATCTTTCCCCTGAATCCATTCCTTCTAAGAACTTCCCTATTTCTGTATAGGATATCTCCAATCTTACATTAACTCATTTTTAATTTAAAACCTGTCATCCTTGACTTCTGACTTTCCCTCACTCCATATATCCTATTTTGCCAAACGCTCTCAATTCTACCTCCACACATTCTCTTCTATTCATCCCCTTGTCTATACTCTGACAGCCACTTCCTTCATTCAAGCCGGAATCATTTCTCATAGGCATTATTGCACTAGCCTTTTAATTGGTGTCCCTACTGAAATTCTTTCCCCTACTCCAATCAATCACACAGCTAAAAAATTATATTCCTAAAACATATCTGCAGGGGTACATAGGTGCTAGAGTGGCTAAAATGCCTGACTTGGAATCAAGAGATTCATCTTCCTGAATTCAAATCTGACCTCAGAGACTTGCTTACTATGTGATACTATGCAAGTCAATTAACACTATTTCCCTCCATTTCCTCATCTGTAAAATGATCTGAAGAAGGAAATGGCAAACCACTCCTGTATCTTTGCCAAGAAAACTACAAATGAAGTCTCAAAGAGTCTCTCACACAATCCAACAACAAAGAAATATGTCACCAGATCACTTCTCCACTAAATAAACTCTACTGGTTGTCTATTGACTCTAACATCAATTATGTCATCTGTATCTTTAAATATATATATATATATATATATATATACACACATATATATATGTATATATATAGTGTCATATGCATAATTAACACAGAGATGTCATTAGTTCAACAAGTAAATATAAACATATAAGATGAATGCTTTAAATTTCTTATTGTATTGACAGTACATGATTTAAAAGGCTTAAAGACCACTACTTTTGACAGTGATTAAAGTTTGTGTATATTTTTCAGTGAGTAATCCCAGTTAATTATTATACTACATGTATGATAATTTAGGTACAATGTTGATAGACTGCCTTTGTTTAATAAAAATACCAGATTCTTAATTTAGAAAATAAATAATTTTGCATTCCAATGTTAATTAATGTAGAACATCCTGGTATGGGGTATATTTGCAAATCACCAAATAAAATTATGTGAAAACAGTGGGTACTAACTACATGCAAAGAAATACAGTAAATAATATACAGAGAAATATAGTAAATAATACCTGTTGAAAATTTGATACTTTATTTTTCTGATGATATAGGAATAGATGCAGAAAATAGACTTCTCCACTTTTTACTTGATTAATTTCCTCAAATTCAAAGTATAGATTGACAAACTCACAACATCCTGAAAGAGAATATAGCACTTCTTTCCCTCCTGGATT
This sequence comes from Sminthopsis crassicaudata, assembly GCF_048593235.1. NCBI lineage: Eukaryota > Metazoa > Chordata > Mammalia > Dasyuromorphia > Dasyuridae > Sminthopsis > Sminthopsis crassicaudata. Next base: position 324,578,262 of record NC_133620.1, read on the forward strand.
AATAAAAAGGAGCTAGAGAAAACTTATGACAAACAAGAATCCATTGCCAATCTCATCATTAGGATTATTGGCAATGAGAAGATTTGTCTAAATCAGTCATGGAATGTCAGAGTTGTTAAGGAAATTCAATGGCTCAGTGACTGAAGAATTCTCTTACAAACTCCCAGACCAATAATCATTCAGCATTCATTTGGAGAACTCCAACGAAAGGAAGCTGACCATCTTCCAACATTCTCTTTTACTTTTGGACATTTCTCCCTTTAGGAAATGTCCTACCTCTTTCTAATTTCCACTCACTTCTCCTTGTTCTGCATCTATAACCAAATAGAACAAAGTAGTTTTTCTTATCATTGCCCTCTAAGTATTTTAAAACAGTTATCAATCCATTCTTAATCTTTTCCTTTTTTAGGCTAAACACACCTCCTTAGATCTTCAGCTAATATTTTTGTGGTGGGTGTATAAAAAATAATATTAAAAACAGACCCTCAACTCTGGACATTATTCCTGAGGCCTATACTGCCTTCCCTTAGTCAACTCAGATAACAAGAGTTAAATGGCAAATAAGTAGTAGGAGATAATTGCTCTAAGGGTTCAAAGAAAAGAGATAGAATTGTAGCTATAATGTGTCATGCGCTGTAGAATGGAATGTAACAGCTTGTAATTTCCCAGAGGGGCCTGCTCTGGGGACTCAGTGCCCAGAACTTGGAACTAATCCAGCAATAGTGTGTGTGTGTGTGTGTGTGTGTGTGTGTGTGTGTGTGTATACATACATACACATACATACATGTATGGAAATGCAAATGACCAATCAAAACCTACTTTATATGGACAAAATATTTTCATTCTAATGAAGAGTAAGGGATGGGAACAGTTTGTTCCAAGGGCCATGAAAGCAGCTGAAACATGTGCTATGGAGCATTAAGAGTTTATTCAGGCATCAAAGACAGCAAGGTCATCCACTACATCATGGAGCCATTAACAGTCATCTTGAGTTTTTGTGTTACCACTAAACTTTGATGACCATGAAAGAGAAGTTGAAGTTGAAGAATTTATGCAACATTGCCTCACTTAAAGCCAATTCATGGGCAAATCAAGATATCACTTTCACCTATTTTACCCCATAATTGTGATGCTATTAGTCCTGTCAAAAACAAAGGTTGAAAAAAAAAAAAAAAAGGATGCAAATCTTCCCTCAGAGTCAAATAAAATGAAGGGTCTGGCACAGTGGATAGAGCACCAGCCCTGAAGTCAGGAGGACTTGAGTCCAAATCTGACCTCAGACACTTAATACTTTCGAACTCTGTGACCCTGGCAAGTCAGTTAACCCCAATTGCCTAAGCAAAGAATAAAATGAAAGGTCTGATCTGGAATGGGAAAACTATTATGTTTTTATTATCTTAAAAGAGGAAAGGAAAAAGATGGAAAAGGATACACTAAGAAGGAGAGAATGGATTATCTAACATACTTGGATAGTATGCAAGTAAAAGTCTATAAAAATGATGAAAGGAGCAGGTATCATTTGAACCTCACTTTCATCTGAACTAGTCAAAGAAGAAGAAACACACACACACAAGAATTTGGTATAAAAATATATCACACTTAATGGGAAACAGAAAATAGGAAAAGGGGGAAAGAAAAAATGAGAGGATGAGAATATTAGAGATAGGGATGGTTTAGTCATGAGCAGAACAAACTTAAAATTCAGAAGGGAAATCATGAAGATGGGTTCCAAGAGAAATGGGGAGGGGGGAAGGAAGGAAAGAAGGAAGCAAGGAAGGAGAGAGGGAAGGAGGGAAGAAAAGGAGGAAAGAAGGAAGGGAAGAAAGAAAGAGCAGGAGCTTATGATTAAGGTAAAAGAAAGAAAATAGGGAAAAGGGAGTGGAAACTTTACATCAAGCAAAGAGCTTTGGTGCTGACACTCATATTCCACACCCCTTTTCTCAATTTTAAAAAGGGAATGGGAAACAAATGGAGAAAAAGCATAAGAAAATGGGTTTGAGGAAATTACATAATTTTTAAAAGGTTTTACATAAACAAATCCAATGCAAGAAGATTAGATGGGAATAAAACAATTAACTATAAGGAAAATCTATGCAGCCAGTTTCTCTAATAAAAGACCTATTTCCAAGATGTATAACTGACATTCACATTTATAAGAATAAGAGCTGTTGATAGATTGATCAATCATCAAAGGATATAAATAGACAAAAATTTCAGATCTTAATAGCCACATGAAAATAATAACAAATAATTAGAGAAATCCAAATTAAGGCAACTCTGAGATCCCATCTCAGATTGGCAAAACTGTTTTTAAAAAAGAAAAATAACAAATGTTGGAGGGACTACAGGAAGACATTAATTGCACTGATTGGTAGACTTGTGAATTGGTACAGTCACTCTGGAAAGCAATGGCCATATGACCCTGGACAACTCTCTTAACCCTGTTTGTCTCAGTTTATTTATGTGTAAAATAAGTTGGAGAAGGAAATGGCAGACCCTTCCAATATCTTTGCTATGAAAATCCCAACTGGGGTCATTAAGAGTTAGATAGCCCATACTTATTCATTCTCCAGAATCAAGTCACTGAGGGAGCTCCCTTGACCTAGAAATAGGCAGGACTTGCTCTACTTGAAAAGTTGTCTGTCTCCAGGAGTTTAAGTGCTAAAGGTGGTAAGGTTGTCATGCCAGCATAAACATTCAGCAACTTCATAAATCTTAATGGTCCTTGTTTCTTCCTGTGTTTGACCCCAGGAATGGCTCACCTATTCCCCTTTCCATCTTTTGTTTCCCTTTTCTCTATACACATATGATGTTAGAGATTGTCTCGGCCTCTATAAGTTCAATTATCTCTCTTTTGGTAACCCCAAAATCTACCTAGGGTATCCCAAAAATCCTAAGGTAGATTTAAACTAGTAAAGCTCAAATATGCCTTAAAATTTTTGATTTAGCTTGTATATACATACAGTATTAATCTCTCCTGAACTTCATTCCCTAATCACTGGCTGGCCATCTATACCTAGATACCCATTATGCATCTAAAATGAAATTCATTATCTTCTATTCCTACTCCCCCACTCCAATCTATCCCTCTGCCAAATATCTCTCCATTTTATTTTTCATCTTATCACCTCTTACCTGCACAATTGCAATAACCTGTTTAGTTTTTTTTGTTTTTAATGTTTCTGGGCTTGGTTGTGTTTTTTTTTTTTTTTTTGGGGGGGGGGGCTTACTATTTCCAGTATCTTTCAAATTCATCCACCAAAGAATTGCCTAAGTGATTTTCCTAAAACATTATTGTGACCATATCCCTTATCTACTCAAATCTACAGCAGCTCCCAATATATGAAATGCTAAATGGGAAGGACTCTGGAGATCAATATATCCAACCTTCTCATTTTCCAGAGGCCCTGATGTTAGGATTCTTACAAGGTGCTAAGTCACTGGAATGGATAGAATTATCTAAGTTTGCATGGTTCATTCAGTATGACTGATCTGATCCTACAAGGAGATGTTATGGGCCATAACTTGAAACAAGATACTGAGTGGAATTGAGGAGACAATGGTTAAATCTAATTTAGCATTGATTTATTCCTACAACAAATAATGGTTTCCTAGTGATGTAATGATTGGTGTGTACTCAGTGTGCCGCATATAAGCAAGAAGCTCTCAGGGCCAAGGAGGACTTCAGGAGATTCAGAGTCAGGATTCAGTGAAGGAGAGTCCCAAAGTGAGCAGAACAAAGGAAGACAGAGAAATAGTG